>NW_028261385.1:13431756-13599256 GCF_051295495.1 Thamnophis sirtalis | reverse complement strand
TGCAGACTGAATCCATAGGATGACCAACCCCTGATCAATGCCTAATCGAAGTTTAACTAACTAGCATGCAAAGCCCTGCTTCCCTGCTAGATTAACTCTCAGAAACAGAATTACCATCCAAGCAGTTAATTGTAAAGGAGTTTAGCAAAACCAGGTAATCTTTTAGGTCACGGGTATCAAACTCACGACATCATGTTGTCATCACGTGACATATTGTGACTCCCCCCTCTTTGCTAAACCAGGGATGAGTGTGGCCAGCGTGTGATGCATCTGGCCCATGGGCCTCAAGTTTGACACCCCTGCCTTAGATCAATGTGATATAATGTCACAAAATCAGGAACAAAAAGACAGAACTGATCTAAATATTGTAGCAATAGCTATTCATCCTGCCAAGAAAAGTGCGTATAGTCAAGGCTATGGCTTTCCCAGTTGCAATGTATGGCTGTGAAAGTTGGACCATAAGAAAGGCTGAATGCCAAAAAATGGAGGCTTTTGAACTATGGTGTTGGAGAAGACTCCTGTGAGTCCCTTGGACTGCAAGGCAAACAAACTGGTCAGTCCTAGAGGAGATCAACCCGGATTGCTCTTTAGAAGGCCAGATCCTGAAGATGAAACTCAAATACTTTGGCCACCTAATGAGAAGGAGGGACTCACAGGAGAAGAGCCTGATTCTGGGAACTATTGAGGGCAAAGAAGGGGATGACAGAGAATGAGGTGGGTGGATGGAGTCACTGAAGCATTAGGCGTGAGCTTAAATTGACTCCAGAGAATGGTAGAGGACAGGAAGGCCTGGAGGAATGTTGTCCATGGGGTTGCAATGGGTCAGACATGGCTTCGCAACTAACAACAACAAAGCTGTTCTCATTTTAGTATCATGATAGTTAGGAACAAATATATCTGGTCATCAATGGGAAATCAAACTTCTCTGCTGAGACACCCTTATATTGAAGGGCACAAAAAGGATGCTGGGATTTTTCTTCTTTCACTGAACACTAAAAACTCATGAATTGAAACTCTTCCCTAAATCTCTCAGCAGAAAAGTTTGATTGATTGCTCCAAAGTTTCCAATGGTGGGAGGGTATTTAGGCTATATCTGAAGGGCAGGAGTTTTAACAAGGAGCACAAATCCCAAAACACTTCATCAAAGGAATGTTTTTGTGACATCTCCTGAAATTTGTTTGAAATTTGAATACAATAAAAGGAAGGACAACCCAAGACATTCCTGAAGCTGATAATCATCATACTTCAAAAAGAGACTATCCCTAAAATGTCTTTCCCTTTGAAAGGCTGTCCATGAGTCATCTTCATGCACAGCCTGAGTTTAATGGGAATAATGGGAGTGAATTATGGGCTCATCTTTTTCTTTTTGGACTTTAGAGATAGGGTACATGATTAGCTTCCCTTTGCTGGATATGTTTGAGGACTCGACTGCCCTTTGTCGTGAATGGGTTAAATCGAGTTGCTGCTTACAACAGGGGATTAAGCTTAACTACATGACAGAATCTTGACATAATCACATTATGTTGGAAATAATTATATTGCTAGAACTTGGCCAATGCAGATTAGTGAGAAGTTACCAAAGGTCATGAAATTCCTCCATATAAATTAACAGATTTGTTCATGCTTAGTCTCTACACTATTATTTCAAGAAACGAGGGGTTGCAACATGAGAACTGATACTATTAAGAAATCTTGGTGGGGCACTGTCTATTCCCACATTCATTTGCTGAATCCAGAAGTGCAGAAAATAACAGTTCTTGGGAACAAAGTGATTTCATACATAAAGAGTTTTATATGTAAGAGGTCTTTCAAATTATAAGTAAATTGAAAATTAAGGCTGCAAGTTATAAAGTTTCAAATGGAGAATGTTTGTTGGGAATGGAATAACAGAATAACAGAGTTGGAAGGGGCCTTGGAGGACTTCTAGTCCAACCCCCTGCTCAAGCACAATTACAGCATTTCAGACAAATCGTTGTTCAATCACTTCTTTAAAATCTCCAGTGTTGGAGCACCCACAACTTCTGGAGGCAAATTGTTCCACTGATTCATTGTTCTCATTGTCAGCACTTTTCTCCTTAATTCTAGGTTCCTTCTCTCCTTGATTAGATTCCATCCATTGCTTCTTGTCCTGCCTGCTAGTATTTTGGAGAGTAGGTTGACCCCCTTCTTCTTTGTGACATCCCCTGAGATATTGGAACACTGCTATCAGGTCGCCTCTAGCTCTTCTTTTCATTAAACTAGACATATCCAATTCATGAAACCGTTCTTCGTATGTTTTAGCCTCTCTTGACCCCGATTCTGGGGAGAGCCTGGAAGGCATGTATGTACAGATGGCACCCTTATTTCTAGGCACCTACAGGGCTGTGGAAAGTCCCATGAAAAACACCCAATGCCCTGAGATGCCAGGGACCACCCAGTGTCCTTAAAGAACCTCCATATGTACTAAGAACGTTTTGATATCTTATTTACTTTCCAGACTTTCTGGGTGATTCTTGTATCTCTTATGTGTCAGCCTGGCTGGATCGAGTGTAAGAAAAAATATAAATCTAAGAATCTCTGGGCGTTAAGGGCTTCCTCTCTGTTAAAAGGCAACAGTCTTTGTTCAGTTGAATAAACGTATAATCTAAAACAGGGGTCTCCAATCTTGGCAACTTTTAAGACTTGTGGACTTCAACTCCCAGAATTCCTCAGCTGAGGAACTCTGGGAGTTAAAGTCCAAAAGTCCTAAAGTTGTCAAGGTTGGAGATCAGAAGTGGTATTCTGCTGGTTTGCCTTGGTTCAAGTGAACCAGTATTGGAAGCAGCGGGAGGCGCCACCAACCCACCCAGATGTCATCACGGACACTGTGCATGAACAAAAGGTGAGCATGCACAGAAGCATCATGAGCAAGCAAAGTGAGCACACACACACACACACACATACACACACTCTCTCCCGGTTCCAAACGAAGATAATAGGATTTTATGCCTGTTGGAGACCCCTGATCTAAAAGGCAATCTCTGGTTCTTTTGTGTATTTTTACCAAGCCATACATCCACTTCAGCACAACATTTTTGGTGAGCCAGGTAGAAGGAGGTGCTTGGTTTGGGGGGGGGGGTCAAGAGGAGAGAAGCACCAGTTGCACTCTGGGATTTCCTAGAGGTCCTCCCCCCCATTTGATCCTTCACTGGCTTTCATAAAAACCAAACACAACACCTCCAGTCCCCTAATTATCTTTGTTGGTCGTCTCTGCACTCTTTCTAGAGTCTCAACATCTTTTTTAAATCTTGTGGCCATCAAAACTGGATGAAGTATTCCAAGTGTGGTCCAAGGGATTATAAAGTGGTACCCCTTTATAGAATCCCAAAGTATAGTAGAATATTTTCTTGGCAGCTTCCAAGCAAGACCAAGCCTTCTCTTTTCTTTCTTTCTTTTTTTTAAATTTTATTAAATAAAGATTAAAAACATTGGACACAGAGCAAGTCTTCTCTCTTCAATTGCACACACTAGTCCTAACGTATTTGACATATAAAATCATATACTATGATGTGAGTGACAATATTGTGGTGCATGGAAAATTCATTGTTTTTACCTAACTTTTAAAAAAATGGTGAGCCTTCCCTTCCACTCCAGAGGGACTCAGAAAAATGACAGAATAGATTGTAAGACTTTCAAGAATTCTATATGCCAGCCAGAGGTTCCAGAAATGTTTCTGTTACATCCTTACTGCTTTAATTTCGTTGGTTTTTCTGTAATTTGGTAACTCAGCAAGAAATCTGGATATAAATCTGATCAGGCTTCCCGCTGAATTTTGTTAAAAGTGTGGGTAAATCTGTTGAGTTCAATGCAGCTGGGAGACATTAAACTTGTTTCAAATGCATGCTGCAAAGATAGTCAATTTGAACAATACATCAGGCAGATATATTCCCTGAAACGATTTTTTTTTCTGGTTCTCAATAGTAATTTTTAATAGGATCCAAGATTAGGGTTGGTGGAAAAGCAGCAATGCCTATTGCTTTACTTGTAAAGGGGAAAAATCAATCATGGTGAAATATTTAGCTGATTAAATTTAAACTAGGAGATGTAAAACTGGAGATGAGCAATTCCATCTGAAATTGAGCCATTGCCTTCTAGGGATGTAAAAGGATTTTGCCATGAATTAATGCCTAGGGGTGACATGATAAGTGACTGGGGTGACATTATAGGGGTGCTGCAATATTTGAGGGCCTCCAATAAAGAAGAGGGAGTCAACCTATTACCCAAAGTGCCTGATGGCAGGACAAGAAGCAATGGATGGAAACTAATCAAAGACAAAACCAACTGAGAATTTTCCCGACAGTGAGAACAATTAATCGGTGGAACGGCTTGCCTCCAGAAGCTGTGGGTATCCCATCATTGGAGGGTTGAACAAGAAGAGATTGAACAACCATTTGTCTGGAATAGTATAGAGTCTCCTGCTTATGCAGGGGGTTGGACTAGAAGACCTCCAAAATCCTTTGCTATCAGATTAACAGAGTTGGAAGGGACCTTATAGGTCATCTAATCCAAACCTCCCCTCAAGCAAGAGACCCTATGCCATTTCTGATAGATGGCAGTCCAGTCACTTCTTGAAAACCTCCAGTGATGAAGCTTCCACAACTTCTGAAGACAAGCTGTTCCATTGGTTGATTGCTCTCACTGTCAGAAAATTCCTCCTTATTTCTAAGTTGAATCTCTCTTGTCTAACTTTATTATTCTGTTCCGAATTCTTCTAGAGATAAATCTTGGGAGTTTGACTCCAAGAAGAATCCATGGTGGGACAAAACACTAGCTCTAAATGGGTTGATCCTTCCCTCAGAAATTCACAGATGCCACATGGGGAACTGTGCTTCCTTTTTAGTAGCTCATAGTATGTCTTCCAAGTATTTTTAATCTTTGCAAAGTTCAGCTTCTGCTTTGGATCCTTTGGAGAAAGGGTTTCTCTAGAGCTTCCTATACTGGCCAGGAAACAAAAAGATCCCTCAACCATCATGTACATTAAAAAAAAACCAGTGTAATAGACCTTACAGTGGCCTACCTGCATATACCCACAGTCCCTGAACACCGACAGTATCTCAGGTTCTGTTACTTAGGGCACCATTTTCAGTACCATGCCTTACCCTCAGGTTTGTCATCTGTGCATTGAGTTTTCACAAAGGTGATGGTGGCATTAGCAGCCTACCTGAGATAAATACCTGTAAGGCTCCAATGTTATTTGGGTGACGTCTTATTACAATCATCTTTGGTCAAGGGTGCCCTAAGAGACTTAGACATTACTATGCCAGCAGTGGTGGGTTTCAAAAAATTTTCGAACCTACTCTGTGGTTGTGGCCTCCTTTGTGGGAGTGGCTTGCCGGCCATGTGACCTGGTGGGAGTGGCTTGCCGTCCATGTGTTTTCTCTCTCTCTCTCTCTTTCTTTCTTTCCTTCCTTTTGTCTCTCTGTCCCTTCTTTCTTTTTTTCTTTCATCTCTCACTTTTTCTTTCTTTTTTATTTCTTTCTTCCTTTCTTTCTCTTTCTCTCTCTGTGTGAGTCTGTCTGTCTGTCTGTCTGTCTCTCTCTCTCTCTCTCTGTGTCTCTGTGTGTGGCTCTTTGCCTCTCCCTCCCTCTCTCCCCCGCTCCCTCTGTGTCTCTATGTCAGTGGTGGGTTTCAAAAAATGTTGGAACCTCTTCTGTAGGTGTGGCCTGCTTTCCGGGTCCACTGGTGGAACCTCTTCTAACCGGTTCAGTAGATTTGACGAACCGGTTCTACCGAATAGGTGCGAACTGGTAGGAACCCACCTCTGTATGTCAGCCTTGAGAGATCACGGATTCTCCGTTAATTTGGCCAAAAATCATCTACACCCGACCACAAAACTGATTCATTTAGTGGCTTTGATAGACACTGTGTCAGGCACAGACTTTCTGTCACTGGAGAGGCAGGAAAATCTCAGGGAATTAGCCTCCCAGGTCATCAGGGAGCGTAGGGTGTCCCTAGCCACATTGTCCAGGCTGTTAGACACCATGGTGTCTGTTATTGGTATTGTCCCCTGGGTGCACCTTCATACCAGAGACCTTCAAGGGTTTCTTTTACCATTTCAGCGAAGGCTCATGAGCTGCTCCCATATCAAAGTCCTTCTACCAGCAGAAGTATCCCGATCCCTGGTATGGTGGAGGTCCCCTGCTATCACCAAGTGCAGGAGTGAAATCTGAAGTAGGATGAAATGGGTATTTGATCATACACCCAAGTTTCCTTTAATAAAATTACTTAAGTATTCAGTAAAAGAAATATTACATTTATTAAACCAACCAACAATATTCCGGGAAATTATTTTCAGAATGGTGTATATATATATCTATATTCTGAAAGTAGACAGTCTTCAATATTAATATGATCTAGTAATCCTTCCTTGCCAAATAATGTGATTCCTGTTTCTGGAATTACTACTTGGTCCATTTTGGGTGGACTTGTGCTCCTTTTAATCTCTACTAGATTGTCTGGATTATTACATAATTCATAATTAGTATCTTCAATAAGATACTACAGGTATCTTACTGGTTCTCAAGAAGCAGACTCAGTATTAGATTTATTCTGCAATCTCTTTCTGTTGTTGTGCTATTGGCTTCCATATCAGGGGAAAAACATAACATTATTATGTTTTGTTGCTTGATTGATTATTTTCTCTGCTGGTTTGACCAATTGGCCTTTAAGTTTGCAGGGTTGCTGAGCAAATTGGTCGTATTTTATAAAATTGAGATACTATCATAGATTTTATTAACAAATCAATGAGCTTTGGTTATAACCCTGTTATCTGATATTTGTTAAACATTTGACGTGTTAAACTGTTGTGTCTAATGCCAAGTTTAGATTATTTTTGTAACTTGGATTTGGGCCTTTGAGATCTTTGAGGATCATCAATGGTGTTTCTTTTCTGTCTCCAGTGATGCATTAAAGAGCAAAGGAAGAAAGTCTAATCCCATATACTAGAAAAATATATATTGTTTATCTTAAATAGCAATAGAAAGAGCACTTAGACCAGAGGTCTTCAAAATTGGCAACTTCAACTCCCAGAATTCTACAGCTGGAGAATTCTGGAGTTGAAGTCCACAAGTCTTAAAGTTGCCAAGTTTGGGGACCCCTGACTTAATTCAGCCAAGGTCATGCAATCCCTGATACATAACGCTAATAAAACATATTATATATATATATACAGATACAATAGATAGATAGATAGATAGATAGATAGATAGATAGATAGATAGATAGATAGATAGATGATAGATAGATAGATAGATAGATAGATAGATAGATAGATAGATAGATAGATAGATAGATAGATAGATAGATAATGTTGTGGCCCAGCAGGAGCCGTTGGAGCTGCAAACAGACTCCGATAGCGAGGGACCCTATGAGTTGGCTCTGGAAGATGTGGAGGACCCTGGACAGGGTTCAGACTCCGAGCAGGGACCAGAGAGGCTGGTTGGCCACCAGGAGGTGCCTGAGGCATGGAGCAGCAGTGAAAGCCAAAGGGAATGTGTCCATGACGTCAGGCCCTGGAGCAGTGGTGAAGACGTCAGGCCTTTGAGCAGTGATGAGGTTCACAGGGAATTGGTCCCAGATGCTCGGCAGAGACGGGTGGATAAGCGCCGGCAGCAATTAAGCAGACTAAGGAGATAATTGGACCCAGGTGGTTGTAATTAGGCTCCTCCCAAGAGAGTATATAAGAAGAGACTTTGGGAGGAGGCTGTTTGCAGGATTCAACTAATATACTAAAGCTGGAGAAGCTCTCATGTATTTTTCTTATCTGTGGAAGTCTGGGTTGCTGCCAAAGTCTTGTCGGTGTGTTAATTTACTGTGAATAAATTGTCCAGCTGTAATCTTGTGTTGGCGTGACTCACCATACAGAGGGAGGTCAGAACAGATATAGATAATATCAGAGATGGTATTTAGCCAATTCTGACAGGTTCTGGGTAACCGGTAGCAGAAATTTTGAGTAGTTCGGAGAACTGAAAAATAGGCTGGCCCCGCCCCTGCTGCCTCCCAGCCTCCTAGCTGATCTTTTTTTGTTGCCCTGGAGAAGTGAGCTGGAAAGCAGGTTAATGGTGTTAGGAGGGAATGGGGATTTTGCAGTGTCCTTCCCCTTCCATGCCCACAAAGCCACACCCATAGAACCAGTAGTAAAAAAAAAATTGAATCCGACCACTGAGCTTAGACTTATATACCACTTCATAGTGCTTTAGAACACTCTCTGAGCGGTTTATAGCATATTGCCCCCAACAATCTGAGTCTTTATTTGATGGATGGAAGGCTGATTTCACCGCTTAAGGTTGACTTGGATTGCCCAACTGACTGAAAGAATCCTTCCTTTACGTAACTCTCTTTTCACAATGTTTAAGTAATATGTATGCTAATCTTTTATATTTTAAATGGGTTTAATAAAGTGCGTGCTTTATTCTACGCCTTTAATTATTTATTTGTTTTGTGAAGCTGCCAAGAAACTCTTGCAAATTAGCAACGATATGCAAACACTGAATAAAAACAACAACAAATACTGGGATGTTTTTCTAATACGGTGGTAGAGTTATTAAATAACATAATTAGTGAAAACCTACTATCCACTGACAGGATTCAAAGGATGCAAACCAGGGAGTGAAAATGGGGGAGACAGGAATTGGAAAAATATCAGGTCATCTGCTTTTGTTTGAGTAGAAGGGACTTTTTTTTCTAGATCTCAAAATTATTTCAAGTTTGTGGGGTTCATTTTTACATGTGAATCAATTTAATCCTTGGTGCTGAGCAGGTATATGTGTGTATCAGAGGACAACACAGGCCGAAACCTCAATTGTTTATCTGCAAGTTTGAGGTCCGGTTACTTGAATAAGACAACATCACGAGAAAGCTAAAATTTTGTCTCATTTATTGTACTTGGGAGACAATCAGGAATTTCTAATTATGTGGATTAATCTGGGAGGGAGGGAGGGAAGAAAGGAAGGAAGGAAGGAAGGAAGCAGTAGTGGGTTGCAGGCAGTACGCCCTGGTACTGGTGCCTGCCGAGAGCACTGGGTACCGTTCTGGTACAGTGCTGCGGACGGCCCACCCTCCCGCCCTCATTCCTTACCTGTATTTGAAGGAAACAGGCCATCTGCGCATGCGCATGCAGCATACGGCACGTGCACGATGCTCTGCCGAGCAGCTGGAGCATCGTGGAGGTGTTGCAGAGCATCGCAGGAAGTAAGGATGCACACACACACACACACACGCTGCACGTGTTCATGTGGTGGCTGCCAGGACCCGTTGCACCATACTGGTTGCAACAAGATCCGGAACCCAGCACTGGAAGGAAGGAAGGAAGTAATAGTAATCTATAGCCAACCTCCCCTTCCATATTGCTTGGAGAGCCATGGTGTTGCAGTGGTTATAATGCAGCATTGCAGGGTAACTCTGCCCACTGCCAGGAGTTCGATTCTGATCAGCTCAAGATTGATTCATCCTTCCATCCTTCCAAGGTTGGTAAAATGAGAACCCAGATTGTTGTGGGCAAGATGCTGACTCTGTAAACCACTTACAGAGGGCTAAATATAAGTCTAATTGCTATTGCTAGTGCTAAGGCTGAGTCAACCATCAGCTGGTCAGGTTTAAACTCCTGGCAGTGGGCAGAATTAGCCTGCAATATTGCATTCTACTGCACCACCTTGTCCAATTAATCAAGATTTCTTTGGTAAGGTGACAGTCTTAACACAGGGGGGGGGAATCAGAGAGAGAGAGAGACAGAGAGATTCTTCCCTTGAGTGAAATTCTTATCTTTCCAAAAAGGATTTCAAAGAATATATATGCAGAATTAACTGAAGCATGGCATACAACATTCAAAGATAGATTTAATATTCATTCTTGAAGTTTGAATACTTGCTCCTGCTAAGCAAGTATGCATGTACTTCATAACTATGAAGCCCACAGAACAGCACTTTTTCAAAAAAAAAAAATCATACCTCATAAGGTTTGTTGATGTAAAATATATATATATTTCCAGCTCTTAATGTGCCATACTGGAAGATTTCATTCAGCCCTTGTTTTGAAGCCACCCAGTCTGAACTACTTTCCTGCCTACTAAGCAGATCAGGGTTACGTTAACTCTCAAATTCTACATTTTTTTTCACACCGGCATTAATGTAACATCTGGCTCAAAAAGCAAAAGAAACAAAATCTGTCTTCCAAAGTAGAGTAGGTAAAAATGCTTATTTTACACAAAACACATAACTAATAGCTTTGTGGGGGTGGCAGTATTTTAGAATTCTATGGGTTTTGTGCAAAAGTAGTTTCAACAATCCAATCCAATGGTATTGATTTTTTCAACGTGTTATGACCCATTGACCACAAGTGGAGTGTAGAGATGGAGACTTAAAATTTACTCTGCATTCCTTCTTTGTCTATCATTCTGCCTGCTCATTATGTAAGAGATTACTCAGCTGGTGGCACTTTCCTCTGCCTTGCTTCTATACAAAGAGCAAATTACTTTTAGGATTCTCCTTCTGGTAGAAACTAGGCTCTGCTTATGCTATAGTGTTTCTCAATCTTGGCCACTCTAGGGTGAGGGGACTTCAACTCCCAGAATATCATAGCCAGCATTGCTGGCTGAGGAATTCTAGGAGTTGAAGTCCACCCATCTTAAAGTAGCCAAAGTAGATCACTTCCTTATAATCATACATTGGTTTTCTTTTCTCCTATAATTTTATGCACTGCTTTCCTCATATTACTTCAAATTAGATTCTCCTCAGTAATACTTACATACAGACAGAGATTATTTCATCCCCAATCCATATTTAAATTTCTACATAGTCTAGAAACCCAACAGGTTGTTCCTATCAAACTCTTGGGGATTGAAGACCACATCTATGCAGTGGGAGGGAAGATGGCAGCAGAAATCGGTGACCGATCAATTATCTTGGAGCAAAAGAATTTGTCTAAATAGCCTGACATTTTCAGCTATGTCTGTGGAAAGACAAATCCTCCATAGCAATAGCAATAGCATTTACACTCATATACCCTTTCATATTGCTTTGCAGCTCTCTCGAAGCGATTTACAGAGTCAGCCTATTGCTCTCCAAAAAACTGGGTCCTCGTTTTACCGATCTGGGAAGGATGGAAGCAGTGGTGGGTTTCAAAAATTGTTCGAACCTACTCTGTGGGTGTGGCCTCCTTTGTGGGAGTGGCTTGCCACCCATGTGACCGGATGGGAGTGGCTTGCTGCCCATGTGACCGGATATGAAGATGCTGATGACACTTGTCAGAACCACCTTAAATTACCTCACACCCAGCACTGGCATGCATAAGAATATGATGTAAACTTGTTTTTTAAAAGGCATCTTTGGTTTGCGTTAAAACAACTTCAACACACGCAATGTTCTGATTGCACCACAAACGCAGTAGTCATCCTTAACTTTCACAGAGGCACTGAGTTTTATAAATATGAGCATGATAGTGTAGAATAATCATATCCAAGGACCAGTGGTGGGTTTCAAAAAATTGTGGAACCTCTTCTGTAGGTATGGCCTGCTTTCCAGGTCCACTGGTGGAACCTCTTCTAACCGGTTCGGTAGATTTGACGAACCGGTTCTACCGAATAGGTGCGAACTGGTAGGAACCCACCTCTGGATGGGAGACTGAGACAATCGTTAAGCCGGTCAGGATCGAACTTCTGACAGTCAGCATAATTAGCCTGCAATACTGCATTCTAACCACTGAGCCTTTATGAGGGAGATTGGGGGGGGGGGGTTAAGAAGTTTGATATATAAGTAAATAAATAAAAATAAAACCTCTTATTTCATGGGTGCCGATTCCAGAGAAATCTTCTATTGTATCATTCATACAGCAAGCAAGTTAACCAACAATATTATACATTCAAACACACGCATCACCAAAGAGAATATTCAAGGACAATAAAATGCCATCTAATTTAAAAGATTTGTATTAAAATACACAAATGCAGTTTATAAAAAACCTGGCTGATTTTCTAAAGCACAGGAGTGAAACATGAGGCCCACAAAAGTGTAATCCAACAATACAGCAGAAGGTTGTCCATTCTCTGACTGAAAAAAGAAGCCCCTTGGACCTGAAGAGATTCATAATAGTTTGTCACGTGACCTGAAACCTCTTTCCAAGGTTTCAGGCCTTTTTGAATCTCGAGTTAACTGTGGTTTTTTTCCCCCTTTCTCCTCTTGGAGAGGCTAAGAATTGAACCTGGGATCTTCTTCAAGCAAAGTAAACAGATGAGATATTGTAACAGTGAGTTAAGTGGCTATTACAAAATTCAGGGTCAATGTGAATGCGAGATAAAGATAAAATATACAATAGAACCTCTGGTCACGACCATAATTTGTTCCATAACTTTGGCCGCAACACAATTTGATTGTGTAAAGTAAAGGTAAAGGTTCCCCTCGCACATATGCACTAGTCGTTCCCAACTCTAGGGGGCGGTGCTCATCTCCTTTTCAAAGCCGAAGAGCCAGCACTGTCCGAAGGCGTCTCCCTGGTCATGTAGTCGGCATGACTAAATGCCAAAGGTGCACAGAACGCTGTTACCTTCCCACCAAAGGTGGTTCCTATATTTCTACTTGCATTTTTTACATGCTTTCAAACTGCTAGGTTGGCAGAAGCTGGGACAAGTAATGGGAGCTCACTCCATTACTCAGCGCTAGGGATTCGAACCACCAAACTGCCAACCTTTCTGATCGACCAGCTCAGCATCTTAGCCACTGAGCCACCACGTGGTTTGATTTGATCGTGAGCCGAACCTAATTTTGGAAATTTGGCGCTTACAAAAAAAAATGGTGCAGAAGGGGAAATTGGCCGCGAAAAAAAATTGAGAATTGTTTTGTTGGAACCCGATTTGCTTGTGGTCAGAAGTGTTTGTGACCAGAGGTTCTATTGTACTACAAATCAAATATTATTGTACTTGACTGAGGATATACAGGTAGTCCTTGATTTACAACAGTTCATTTAATGACCATTCAAAGTTACAACAGCACTGAAAAAAAGCAATTTATGAGCATTTTTCACACTTACGAATGTTGCAGCATCCTTAAAGTCAACTTTCAAAATCCAGACGCTTGGCAACTGACTCATATTCATGACGGTTGTAGTGTCCTGGGGGTCAGGTTGCCACCTTCTGACAAGCAAAATCAATGGGGAAGCTAGGCTCACTTAACAACCATGTTACTAACTTAACAACTGTAGTGATTCACCTAACAACTGTGGCAATAAAGGTCATAAACTGGGTCAAGATTAACAACTGTCTCACTTGGCAACAGAAATGTTGGGCTCAATTGTGGTCATATGTTGAGGACTAGCTGTAGAATCTGGCAATGCCAGGGAAGACATCACAATGGAGAGAGCAGAATTATTGTGCTCCGTCCAGAAGAGCCTCTTCAAAAGATCTAGAGATCATTATTGAATGTCTGAAAGAAGCAAGATAATTCGGAGGCCAGCAATTCTTGAATCATCTTTGGTGTTTTTCCTTTCATAATTGAAATACGTGTTGAACAATCATCTTCTCATATCTAGCTCAAGAATGACAAAGAATAATCCAGTCAAAGTTTGATCCCAATAGACAGAATCTTGCCAGACTAAACTTTTACTACTCACACTCTTACATGTATATTGGAGATTCTAGGAAATAACTATCTTTACTCTTTCTCTGTCTCTGATGAAGCTGTGGGTTGTGCCGCCTCTTGTTTCATTCCCCACTTCTTGAATGTGCCCTCTCCTTCCTGGAAAATTGCCACTTCACTGTAATCTACCATACATCCAGGGGTGAGATTCAGCTGGTTCGGACCGGTTCGGGCGAACTGGATTTTAATTTTACATCTGGTTCACCGAACTGGTAGTTCTAAGCACTGGATGGTCCCACCCACCCTGCTCCGAGGAGTCTCCATGAAGCCCATTTTGGATGCCAGATAAGTGGAGGGCTCATGAGGAGGTTCTGAGAGAGTGAAAAATTCCCAGAAGTTCTGGAAATCCAGAAACGGGGCCATTTCTGGCCTCTGGAGGACCTCTGGAGCCCGGGGGAGGCTGTTTTCACCCTCCTGGAGGCTCAAGGAAATCCTACAAAGGCTGGGCATGGTGAAAACACCCCCCTGCCATGGTGCACCATGGACATGGCCACCCAGCAACCAGGTAGATAACTGGTTGCTAAAATGTTTCAATCCCACCCCTGCATACATCCCTTCCCAATGAATATAATCAGCAAAAGTGTTAAGCACAGTTGATAGAACCAGGCCCATCCCCCCCACTCCAAAAAACATATAAGAAATACCAACTTATAGGAATTTACATCTCTTTAAGTTTCAGGAAACCCAAAACAACTGGTATATAAACAGAGATCAAACCCCACTTCCTACTAGCACTGAAATTGTTACCTAGTTGGGTAATGAAATATCTGTAAGAAAACAACCAAAACTCAGAGAGATCCGAGACTCCACAGTTCAACCCTGAGCTACAAATATTCTCTTCTACTAGTTTCTACCTTCAAATCGCTCTAACTGTGTTTTCTGACATTCTGTCAGAATCTACCTTCCTGTAATTTCAAAGTATTATTTCATGCTCTGGAACAATGAAGAATGGGTCTTCTGCCCTCTGTCACTTCTTTTCAGATACTTCAAGAAAGCTGTCGCATCCCTTTTTGTCTTCTTTTCTGAAGTCTAGACATTCACAGTTCTTTCAGTTGCTTTTTATTGGAATTAATTTCTAGTCACCTGATTATCCTTTCTGCTCTCCAGCAGACAAACTGCAATTTATTTGAATTCTTCTCCAAATGTGATATTCACAACCGGACACAGAACTCAAGTTTTGGCAATTGCTTCCCATGATTTGTGAATTATATTTCTTCATTTACCTTCTATATATTTCATAACTGGTTTGCAATTAAATAATATTCCAATAGTTGTTTTTTAAGTGGTTTTAACAAATCAGGCACCCTCAACCTGTATCTATCAAATTGATTTTTGTTTCCCAAGTAAAGATTTTTTCATTGTCTTAATCTTTTTCTGATCTCATTTCTCTAACCTGTCAAGATTAGTTTGAATTTTATTCCTCTCTTCTAGAGTATTAGCTATTCCACCCGATCTTACAAAATTAATAAAGACTCCATTCATCTTTGTTAATGAAAAATGTTGATGAGTACAGGATCCCAAGCTGAACTTTTGGCATCACATTTTATATCTCCTGCCAGTATGATGAACTACTGATAAACTGTTGAGTACAATTTTCAAGCAGTGATGAGGCACTTAATTGCAATGCCATCCAGCCATCCTTAACTAGCTTACTAATAAGGATGCCATGGGCTACTGTCAAATACTTTTCTGAAATCAAGATGGATTATATCTACAACCAACCAACTATCCATTAAGGGAGCTACCTACTCAAAAATAGATTAAGGTTAGTCCAACCAAACTTGTTCGTGACAAATCTATTATGACTTTTAACATAACATAGAATGTAACGTAGAATAACAGAGTTGGAAAAGGCCTTGGAGGTCTTCTAGTTCAAACAGGAGACCCTTTACCAGACAAATGGCTGTCCAGTCTCTTCTTGAAAGCCTCCAGTGAGGAAGCACCTGCAACTTCTGAAGGCAAGCCATTCCACTGGTTGACTGTCCTCACCATGAAATTTCTCCTTCCTTCTGGGTTGGTTATCTCTTTAATTAGTTTCCAACTGTTGCTTCTTGTCCTTCCTTTGGAGAATAGATTGACCGCCTCATCTTTATGGCAGTCTCTTATCCTTAGATGTTAGAACATTGCTATCAAACTCCCTCCCCCAGTCCTTCTTTTCATTAAACTAGACAGATCCAATTCCTGCAACCATTTTCATGTTTCAGCCTCCAGCCCCCTAATCATTTTTGTCACTCTTCTCTGTATTCTTTCCAGAATCTCAATATCTTTTTTTATTATACTAGCCGATAAACCGATGTTGCCCGGGTATTTATTTATAGGGGGGAAATGTCAGGACCAAATGTAATTTCTAATGTTGGATTTTCCCCATTGCCAGAGAGAACCCCCCTGTGGAGGACTATGAAACCGTTACTATGGCGATCCCACTATGCTGTACAGTAGAAGCAATTTTAAGGCACAACAGGCTTTATCTTAACAGAACACACAAACCGAGGGGTTTTAGGGATGTCTTACCTTACAGTACTTTTCTCCAGAGGGTAAGTCATCTGTGTCCCAAGTTTAGTTGAAATTGCTAGATGTTCCAGAGTTATGCTGGAACACACACACACACACACACACACACACACACACACACACACACACGTGTGTATGTGTTATATTTAGGTATTTCTGCATTGTTTTAAAGATGCTTTCAGATCAATCCCTTTATTATATGATATTATCCCAGATATCAGTCTGTATTTCTAACTAGTCTTCATTTCCCCGGATCCCCTTTTTCCTTTTTTTAAAACCAGGGAACATTTTTTCCACTCCTTTAATCATCTGACTTTCCATCTATTTGCAGGATTTTTTCAAATACAAAACAAAGATTTAGACAGACAATCAGCAAGTTTCAAAAATACATGACACAATCCATGTACACTGTGCAATAACAAAACCATTGTCTAAATAAGAATAAAACTATTCTCCAAAGCACCTGAAGGCAGGACAAGAAACAAGGATGGAAACTAATTAAGGAGACAGCAACCAAGAATTAAGGAGAAATTTCCTGACAGTTTGAACAATTAATCAATGGAACAACTTGCCTCCAGAAGTTGTGTGTCCATCACTGAAGGTTTCCAAGAAGAGATTGGACAGCCCTTTGTCCAAATTATAGAGTCTCCTGCCTGAGCAAGGGGTTGGACTAGAAGACCTCCAAGGTCCCTTCCAACTCTGTAATTTTGTTTTCTCTGCCCAAGTTTCCCTCAGGCTCAAATTTTAATCCTTCCTGCTCTTTCGAATTGCTGTTGGAAAAGACCAACCACACTTTACTTCATTTTGACGTTTAATTTTCTCAATGCCCTCTTTGTAAGTCCAGACTGTCTTCCTTGCTGAATTGCCCCTGTTCCCATCTCCTATATATGCTCTTTTTCAGATCATCACTAAATGTTTTGGGCAGCCATTCTGACACAGGCTTCATCTGTGTCCCTCATTTTGTTTAATGAAATTGTTTGCAATTGTGCTTTTAGTATCTCTTATATTAGAAATATCCACTAACCTTGTGTTCCTTTTCCTATTAGCTTCTCTTACTATGGAATCCTACCTATCAGCATATCAAGTTTTAAAACTCATTTAAATTCAAGTTCCATAGTTGACTACACACAGGTTTAGTTTTTTTCTTAGAATCAACAACACCAGCATTAAAGTACACAATTATTTTGCCTTATTCGTTTTCATCCAAAGTCTTTCAAATTGATTGATAACAGACAAAGAACAAATGATCCACTTCTAACTTTCTCCACTCTCTAAATGAGAAAGTTGTCAGCAATAAAAGTTAGGAATTCCCTAGAGCTTAAACTTATTCACTGTTACTAATTTGTCTCTTGTGAAACTTCTTTAATTTTTGTTTAGAAAGCATTCACACATCCCCTTTGATTCATTGAACAATAGCAAACATCAGCAATACTGCTTGTTCCTCCATTAATTGTAACCCAGATACTGTCTTACAGTATCACCAAGGTAATCCACCTGGATATTTGAGTGGATATGGAGATGTTAAAAGTGTAATTCTTTTTCTGTTGCTTCTATTTCTTTGAACAAATTATATACCTCAATCACTATAGTCCAATCTGGGGAGTCACCCCATCAGGCCTTTATTATATCTATTAAATCATATTTGCCCTTTTATATTTAGAGTTCATGATCATCTAGTTTATTTCCCATTCTCTGACTACTGGTGTAAGGACAACAAAAGCCATGAACTTTATGAGCCAATGTTCTTTCTGATTTTTCTTTAAGTGCTTTAAAAAGACTATTACATCAACACTCCCACGTCCTTCTGTCTTCTGCAAGATCTTGACATCAATGTTTTCATCTCCACCCCCCACAGAACATTTAACCTTCTTGATCAAGCTTATCAAGCTTCAGCCAAATGCACTTTCACCGATCCTTAGGTGGGGCAAAATATTGTAGGGCCTATCTTCAACATCTTCCAGGTAATTCAAACAAATTGAAACCAAATCTCTCCTGAGGAGGCCATTTTGCATATCTGGTCATTGACTTGTAGTCTTCTTTCCTCTTCTGTTAGGTCTTGAGTTTCTTTCTTAAGACTTTTAGTTGCATCTCCTCCCTTCAGAGTCCTACCATCCCATCTCCTTTAAAAGAACCAGAACCAAACAGAACAGAACAGGTTGAAAGGGACATTGGAGGTCTTCCAGTCCAACCTCCTGCTCAGATAGGAAACCCTACACCACTTCAGACAAATGGTTATCCAATCTCTTCTTAAAAACTTCCAGTGTTGGAGCATTCACAACTTCTGGAGGCAAGTTGTTCCACTGATTAATTGTCAGGAAATTTCTTCTTAGTTCTAGGTTGCTTCTCTCCTCGATTAGTTTCCACCCATTGCTTCTTGTTCTACCCTCAGGTGCTTTGGAGAATAGCTTGACTCCCTCTTCTTTGTGGCAACCCCTGAGATATTGGAACACTGCTATCATGTCACCTCTAGTCTTTCTTTTCATCAAACTAGACATACCCAATTCCAGCAGTCGTTCTTTATATGCTTTAGCCTCCAATCTCTTAATCATCTTTGCTGTTCTTCTCTGCTTTCTAGAATCTCAATATCTTTTCTACATTATGGGGATCAAAACTAGATGCAGTATTCCAAGTGTGGCCTTACCAAGGCATTATAAAGTGGTTTTAACACTTCACGCAACCTTGATTCTGTTCATGCAGCTTAGCACTATAGGTGTTTAATAATGGTTCTGAGTTCCATTGCTGCAGAGTATCTTCCTGTCCTGCTTCTGGTCATTACTTTCTTCCACTAGTCTTATTTTTCTCTTTTTCCTTTCTTCTAAAACTCCAAGTGGATCACCTGGATTAAAAGTAGTAGAGGAACAAAGCTGTATTATGGCTTCCCTTCTCAGTTCCTATGGTAGTACCTCCTTTCTGTTATCTAATCAATCTCCATCAACTGAAGTGCAATCACTCTTCTTCTAAGGCAACTGCTGCACACTGACCATTGCTACAAGTGTGCACCCCACTACTTTCAGACAGGAGCAAAGACTTGCCTGAAATTAGTAGAGGCCATGGTTGTTGGTTTCCATCTAGCTAATTTTGTTTCTTAAACTTCTACCAGTAGACTCGTATCTGACCTTGTCTACTACCCATTTCAGGGTTTGTAGTTAACTAATTACACCCTGTTTAGTTAGGATGAAAAATTTCTCAGGGACTCCCATTAAACACCCCATCAAATTCCAATGGCAAACTCCTGTTAGCAATCCTGTTTACTCACTCCGTGAGCTTTAATTTAATTATCTCCTTTTCAGTAAGACTGATTAATCAACTTAACACAATTTGAGGATTCTAATTAGTAACAGCAAACAATAAATAACTTTGGGGATGACATCAGGTGGCTTTTTTAAAAAAATATCTATGAATCCTGTAGGCTTTTTGTTCAATCTTTGGAGGATTATAAAATGCATCAAGTTCTTTATTCTGAAACTTTAAGAACAATTAGCATTTTAACAATGCAGCAACCCTTCAACAGGCAATTAAGTTCTGCATTTAAAATAATTAGGAAATCCAGGTGTTAACAGGCAGCAGAGGGTGTATGTGTGCATGTTGTAAAAATAGTCTTAAGCAATTCAAAAAGTGTGTAAATGAACTACAGCAAGTTCTTTATTTGAATTAAAGCTCCATTGGAATCTTTTAGTACCTGGTATTATGTAATAAGTGTGCCAAGTGAATAACAAAGGAAAAGTGACTGTGAGAATACATAATGCATATTATTCCATATTATACTTTAGGATCAATTGCGTTACTACTTTTTCTTACTAAGCCCAGTTCTTATGGTTTAAAATAATCAGTAATGGCAAAGTAATTCAGTAAAGATTTTATTCCCCCATAAACATATTCCAAAGCCAGGAAAGTATTTATAATACATTTTAGACCTGAATTGCTGCCATCTTCCATTTTGCATAGATAGATAGATAGATAGATAGATAGATAGATAGATAGATAGATAGATAGATAGATAGATAGATAGATAGATAGATAGATAGATAGATAGATAGATACCTGATTAGTAAGATGGGTGGCATATAAAATACATAAATTGATAAATAAAGCATATTATATCTGACAACTTATGCAAAGCAAGGTATGTAAACCTTAGCATTATCCTGTCCATGCATGTCAGATAATTTCACTCCTGCAATTCAGAGGTGATGTAAGATTATTGGAAGTTTGCAGTGCTGGTTGATTTGAGCATATGTTTATGCCATTTTTCAACCCAACTGTATGTTGGAAAGAAGTCATGGAAAAGATATTAGAATGCTTGCCTGTCCATCAATAGGTGTTTGTTTGTTTTGTTTTGTTTTTACAAATCTGTAGCCCCTTAATTCAGAGTAGAATCAGGGCAATTGGATAGAACTGAGCATTTACTGACCAGAAGCCCTTTCTGACACCTACCATATTTTTCGGACTATAAGACTCACCGGTGTATAAGATGCACCAAGATTTCGAAGAGGTAAGTAAGAAAAAATGTTTTTGTCCTCCCTGGCCCCCAGGAGCACTCTGCAGGCTTCAGCAGGGCTGGGGAGGGGAAGCAAAAAACGGGGGCATTTTTCCCTTCCCCCAGCCCTGATGAAGCCTACAGAGTGCTCCTGGGGGCTGGGGAAAGGGAAAAACACCCCCTGCTGCTTTTGCCTGTCCATCAGCTGAATAATTCTCCAAAACTGAACCGAATGGGGTTAAATTTTCGGAAGAGAGGAGCACTCCCAAAATGACTGAGTTCAAAAATAATGAAAAATACATCTCGAAAGTAATCCCCCAATGTTTGGTGAGAAACAATTATGTTTTGGCTCAGGATGCTGCTCTAGGATCCATTCTAACTTCTTTTCCCTCTAATTCATGTATCACAAGCTGGAAAACATGTGGCTTACCATGAACATATATTCTTACTTGTAGTAAGGCCCCACCTGGAATACTGCATCCACATTTCAAAAAAAGATGTTGAGACTTTGGAAAAAGTGCAAAGAAGAGCAACTGAGATAATTAAAGGCCTGGAGACCAAACCATATGAAGAATGGTTGCAGAAATTGATCAGTGGAACAGCTTGCCTCCAGACGTTGTGAATGCCCCAACACTTGAAGTCTTTAAGAAGATGTTGGATAGCCATTTGTCTGGAACAGTATAGGGTTTCCTGCCTAGGCAGGGAGTTGGACTAGAAGACCTCCAAGGTCCCTTCCAATTCTGCTATTTTTTAAAAAATTGGATATGGCTAGTCTATAGAAAAGAAGGATTAGGGATGATATGATAGCAGTATTCCAGTATTTCAGGGGCTACCACAAAGAAGAGGGTAGTCAACTTATTTTCCAAAGCACCGAATGCAAAACAAGAAACTAACCGAGAAGAGAAGCAACCGAGAATTAAGGAAAACTTCTTATATGTAAATATGTTTTATTTTCATTTTCATTTCATACAGTCACATATATACTGTGCATAACCGGGGCCATATAACATTGAATAATAAACACAGCCATTTCTTGTCAACAATACTCCCCAAAATACAAACCCAATATACCACTTCAACCCTCCATACACCCTTTCTTTCACCCCCCTCCAACTTTCCTTTCTCCCCTCCAACATTCCCCTCTACCCTACTTCCCCTCCCCCTCTATCACTCCTCTCTCCCAATACACTCCCTCCCTTCCATCTCACCCTCCCTCCGATCCTCTCTCCCACCCTCTCTACCCCTCTTTCTTCTTTCCCTCTGCTCCTCCCTTCGGTGTATTTCTACTATCTATCAATATATTCAGCTTCCTATTTTTACACTAGAATTAAAAAAGCAACAGTATACAAGTGCAATCACGTTACTTTAAAATCTAGCACATACTATATTTCCCCCTCCCCCCCTCCCCCCTAGGACCCCACCTCCCTTCCCCCCCTCGACTTCCCAGAGCCCGTACACGGTATAGCTTTTTATCAAACACAGTCTAAAATATATTAAAACCAAGGAAATTTTAAAAAAGAAAAAAAGTCAATAAAATCTCTGCGTTGAAAAAACTTCTTAATAGTGAGAATACTTAACCAGTGGAACAGATTGCCTTCAGAAATTGTAGGTGTTTTATCACTGGAGGTTTTTAAGAAGAGACTGGACAGACACCTATCTGAAATGGTATAAGGTCACCTGCTTGAGCAGGGGGTTGGACTCAAAGACCTCCAAAGTCCCTTCCAGCACTATTCTGATTGAGTGTCCCAATGTACACAGGCTAACAAACACTGATACACCCCATTACTTCTTTACATAGAAGAAAAACTGAAGTTTCTTCTGGTCACTGCTGATAAAGGCATTAGAGAGAATTCCAGAATTTAAGCACAGTGTTGCTCAACCTTGGGAAGTTTAAGACATGTGGAGTTCAACTTCAACTTGATCAACTGAAGACATTTAGACTTCAACTCCAATTCTGAGAGTTGAAGTCTACAAGCCTGAAACTTGCCAAGGCTGAGAAACACTGAACTACATGATTTCCCAACCTTATTTCTTAGTGTAACAGTATTGCAGTATTGTATTTTTAAATACATATTGGCTTCATTGCACAAACTGCCCATTGCACATTGGCTTCATTGCACAAACGATGCTCCCCAGTTTTTGAAATGAACCCTAATCTTACAAAATATGATCAAACTGTCAACTTTGAAGCAAACCTGGCTGAAGCCATCTTGGGCTGCCTCATAATTGCCACAAACTCTGAGAGTGGGAAGGGAGGGTGAAAAATAGATATGCCTGCTAATAGTCAAAACAAAAACTTTTATTGTGAGAACCAAGGTCAACTCAACAGGTGGCAGTTGAGGGAGGAAATGAGTGTCCAAGCACCCTGCCAGCTATTCACATTGGACAATGTGACCAGTAATATCTGGGGAGGGAAATATTTGCTCTTTTAAGTAAGGGGAAACACTGGGAACTTTTAGAGTTGGTTTTCATTTGCTATGCTGATATGATGTCATTTATTATTATTAAGTTTCATTTCATTTCATTTATTAAGTTTGTATGCCGCCCTATTCCCGAGAGACTCAGGGCGGCTAACAATAAAAAGGGAGGGGGTACAAAAGTAAAATAAAAAAACCAAACAATTTAAAATTCTACAACAGCCGTAACCTCGAATGGGGCTGGATAGTTCAACAGCCCCAGGCCTGCCGGAACAGCCAGGTCTTAACTGCTTTGCGGAAGGCCGGAAGGGTAGTAAGGGTCCGGATCTCCATGGGGAGATCGTTCCAGAGGGACGGAGCAGCCACAGAGAAGGCCCTCCCCTGAGGAGTCGCCAGCCGACATTGGCCGGCAGATGGAATTCGGAGGAGGCTTAGTCTGTGGGATCTAATAGGTCTTTGGGAGGTGACTGGCAGGAGGCGATCTCTCAAGTACCCAGGTCCCATACCATGTAGGGATGTAAGAGCCAAGGTGGCGCAGTGGTTAAATGCAGCACTGCAGGCTACTGCTAGATCAGCAGGTCAGCGGTTCAAATCTCACCGGCTCAGGGTTGACTCAGCCTTCCATCCTTCCGAGGTGGGTAAAATGAGGACCCAGATTGTTGGGGGCAATATGCTGACTCTCTGTAAACCGCTTAGAGAGGCCTGAAAGGCCTATGAAGCGGTATATAAGTCTACTGCTATTGCTATCTACTGCTATTGCTGCTATTGTATCCAATAAACATGTTCTTTGAGGAACTGACCTGTCTTGGAGTTCTGATTTTAGTGGATGCATTACTCGGAATGCTGACACAAATCTTATGAGAGATTTTTTTAAAAAAAACAGAATTCGGACATTGTCACAGAGGAGCAAAAGCAATAGCATTTAGACTTATGCACACTTTACAGTGCTTTACAGCCCTCTCTTAGCAGTTTGCAGTCAGCATCTTGCTCCCAACAATCTAAGTCCTCATTTTACCAACCTTGGAAGGATGGAAGGATGAGTCAGCCTTGAGCCTGGTGGGATTTGAACTGCCCAATTGCAGGCAGCCAGGTGTCAACAGAAGTATCCAGCAGTACTGCACTCTAACCCCTGTGCCACCGAGTCTCAAGAAGAGGTGTCAGTTCTTTCAGGTGAGTGTTTACAAAACTTCATACAAGAATAGAGAAATCTCATGAGATCTAGCTTTCTCTCGAGATACGGGTCAATTTAATTTGGGGATTTGCGGTGTCCATCTTATGGGTATTGCAATAAGTATTGTACCCGCAGGTGGTGTATTGCTGTACTCTGTTTACTATATCGATTCAACAATTTCTGAGCTTCTGTCCTTCCCGCTATTGAATGTGCATTGTCGTAGATATTGTGTAAGATCTTGCTTTTTAACAAAAAAAAATCAGAATTTACTAAAAGACTATTGTGCAGGAGCATTTTATAACATGTAAGCCATCTTTTAAAAGGTTGTTTTGTATGCATTTTCCTGCAGAACATGGGGACAACGATCCCGGTGATAATTCAGAGAGTATTTGCCAGCATGCCCAGAGCCTTCCCTTTACTCTACGTTGAATCAATATAACAGAATATAATCCTCCCCCATCACCCTGCTGTGCTGTGTAAAATTACCATGCTTAGGTAACAAGGCATTCTGAAAATGAATCCTTCCAAACCACATCAAAGAATCAGAACTGACTTAGAAGTCTCTTGAGCCCAAAGAGCCACAGCTGCCGAATGAAACAATTTATTACAGCCACAGCAAAGATCATTCGGAAAAAACCAAGTTCTTTGCCTATTATTTTACTACCCAGCACCACTATTTGCACTGAGCTGACATAATTCAATTTTGCTTCTTTCTTTTTTCCCTCCCTATTAACACAAAGGAAGAGATAAGTTTTATGGGGCTCCACGTTGAAGATAATGCACCCCGCTTTCAAGAAAACTGCCTATAAAAACCCATCTACAATGTGGGGAGGTGGGATGGAAATAAAGATTACAGATGATAAACCTGCAGAGTAGCAAATTGAAGAATTAGGGAGCATGCCAGAATTCCCTTTGCAAATGTTGGCCTTTCAAGTGAAGCCAGGACAGAAAATAGACACCACAAATAATCCTAGGGATGTATTTGCTGACATAAACTACAATAACAGAGTCTTGAAATCTGGACAGTTTTCTTTCTCTCCCTTTTATACCCAAGAAAGTCAAGAGAGACCTGAGTTTCTTGCTCACCTCTTCCTGTTTTCCAAAACTTAGCTGGTATTTCTGTAATAGTCACCACATATTTTCTTCAAGGTTATCTCTGTTTTCCATTACATCCAATTCTTTAGGATGGCATTCAGACTGGGGTTATCAATTTTTGCTGGTGTCCATAATCTGGAAGGAAGGTGGCGCAATTGGCTTTGGTTTGTCTTGCTGTTGCTAGTCACCCATTTCTCAGTCCAACTGGAGAAATCATCAGTTGCACTAACCTCTATTATTGGCAGATAAGGTCTGGAGGCTCAAGAAAAGCCTCCGGAGCCCAGAAAGGGCAAAAACGCCCCCCCCACAAGCCGTGGTGCAGGAGGCTGACTAGGCCATGATCACTATGGCCATGCCCACCCAGCAACCAGGCAGAGAACCCCTTGCTAAAAATTTTGAAGTCTCCCCCAACTATATATATAAAACTATATGTAACTATATGTAACTATATGTAACTATATGCAACTATATGCAACTATATATAACTATATATAACTAACTATATATAACTAACTATATATAACTAACTATATATAACTAACTATATATAACTATATATAACTGTTATTCCCTAGAGATGAGCAGCCCAAGCAGTGCTCAATAAGGGAGGAAGGAATAAGAGCTAATCCTCCATCAATTAGCATATCCAAAGTAAAAATGACAAAGCTAATTACAGGTGGGAGGCGGGTGGAAGGGCTTATCACGTGTGCAATGGCCAAATTGATTAATGATGTACATACATATATACATACATACATACATAACTGTAACTGTAACTATACACACACACACATACACACGCACATACATACATATATATTTATATTTATATAACTATATTATATAACTATATAACAATATAACTATATAACTATATAACTATCTATCTATATCTATATAGTCATATATATATATATATATATTTGTGTTTGTGCTGATAAATAAATAAAGGGAGACTAGTATAGATGTATTTCAAGCTATTTAGCTCTCATCAGCTAGCCATACCCTTACTGGGATTTGAACCTGGGCTATATTACATACTAGGCAGACTTCTTAGCCATTAGGCCACAGGCTCTTATCCGTTATCAGCGAAGCCAGGGTGAAAGGTATCTATTAGATTTCTTTTACAACCCCTGGTATGCCCAAATATGGGAGGAAGATCACTACTTCCATTCTCTGTCCTTCGGCTCATCACAAGAGTCTTTATTATTTATCAGCACAAACACAACAAAATGTAACAAAAAGGCAACAGTAAAAATATTGGGTTTCTGCCTGGATGGACTCTTGTGACGAGCCAAAGGACAGAGAATGAAAGTAGTGATCTTCCTCCCATATTTGGGCATACCGGGGGTTGTAAAAGAAATCTAACACACACACACACACACACACACACACACACACACACACACACACATATATATATGACTTTAAATACATACATACATACATACATACATACATACATACATACATACATACATATATATATATATATATATATATATATATATACACACACACATACACATACATACATACACACACACACACATACACACACACACATGATTATATGTAATAATGTATGTGGTAACAAACTGGTCTAATTCAGCAAACTGGGCAGTTTGAGAAGCCGCCTGCTGTTATTTACTTGCCTGAGTCTGCAAAGCAAGAGCCTCCGTAACCTCTGCAACCATTAAAATATGGCTGATAATTACTCTTTACCTTGTTGCAACCCCCTAAGTATTTGTGACCTTACTGATATCCACACTCTCTGAAAGGACAAAAGGCTTGTTGTTCTTTTTGTCTGTGAAAATAGCAGCTGAAAAAGAAGAGCAATGCATGCTACTCCAGTGGATATAAATTTGATGTATTTCATGATCTAGGCTTCTGCTGAATTAAAATGGTTTCATGCTTGAACTGAGAGCTAGTTTTGTGTACTGGTCAAGAAACTAGGCTACAAACCAGAAGACCATGAATTTTAGTTCTGAATTTGGTCCAGACTCTCTCTCCATCCTCAGAAGTCACTTGCAAAACAATTGCCAAGACAACTGCAGGGATTTTACAAAGCCTAAATATGAGCCTCAATTGTGGCTGAGATCTAGAACCTTGGTGGGCCCTAATAGAAATAGAACTTAGACTTATATACTGCTTCATGGTGCTTTACAGCCCTCTCTAAGTGGTTTACAGAGTCAGCCAAAATAGGACCAAATAATTTTGGGTCCTCATTTTACCACCTTGGAAGGATGGTAGACTGAGTCAACTTTGAGCCTGATGAGATTTGAACTGCCAAATTGCAGGCAGCCAGAAATCAGCAAAAGTAGTCTGCAGTACTGCATTCTAACCACTGGGCCACCGCGGCTCTGCATTCATAGATGTCACATTAGAATAATATTTTATTTCTTATACTTATTGGGTGTTTGCTAATTTGGGACCGCTTCTTTTTTTGATAATGCTTTGCTATTCTCTCCCAGCAAAATGGGCCTGTGGGTGTTTTTAATTCTGATGCTAATTAGTGTACAGAAAACATTATGTCACTGCCTATTAATAGAGGATTTGTTAAGTAGGAAATGCGATGATGACAAATGAAATTCCACCATTTGCATAGGGACACTAGAAATTAGAAGCACGACGTGTTGCTTTTCAATTATATTTACTGAAATAGCTCCTGGAGAACATTGATTATGACATTTCTATGTCCCTCTTACATGAAGGTAGTATTTCAAGGGTAGAATCTCCAATTCTAAGGGCTACTATATAAGTAATTCATCGCCCAGACTTCCCAATGAATATACCCCAGCCTAGCAACATTCAGATGTCTAAGAGTCAGAGGAAGCATTTTTCTTAAAATTTGGATATTATGGGGAATGAAAAACGGAGCTCAAGTAGATATCTGTTTTTTTTACATATGCAAAATAGAAAAAAAAGGAGTAGACACTGCAATAGCCACTAGTTATGAGGTATCTCAAGAAGCTTTGGGAAATTATTTGCATCCATCTCCTTAACTAATATCTTAGTTAAGGAGATGGATCACCTCCTGATCACCTCCCATAGACCGATTAGATCACACAGGTTAGGTCTCCTCCAGATTCCATCTGCCAGCCAATGTCGGCTGGCGACTCCCCAGGGGAGAGCCTTCTCTGTTGCAGCTCCGGCCCTCTGGAATGAGCTCCCTGTGGAGATCCGGACCCTTACTACCCTCCCAGCAAAGCCGTTAAGTCCTGGCTGCTCCAGCAGGCCGGGGGGCTCTCGAAATATTCAGCCCCTTGGAAATTGTGACTGTTGTATATTTTAATATGTTGTTTGTGTATTATCCCCCCCCCCTTGTTTTATTGTAAGCCGCCCGGAGTCCTTCGGGAGTGGGCGGCATACAAATCAATAAAACTCTAAACTTAGGGCAGAGGTGTCAAACTCAAGGCCCAGGGGCCGGATCCAGCCTGCGGGGTGCTTAGATCTGGCCCATGGACCCATCTTGGAAACAGTGAAGGAGCAGCCCATGGTGCCTCTACCAGTGAAAAGGGAGATCAGGAAGGTTGCATGCAGCGCTCCTGGCCTCCGTTTTGGCCATGAAGGCCTCCTGCAACCCTCTGCTAGGAAAAACGGAGTTCGGAGAGGCTCCATTTTCACTGGCAGGGGGCTCCAGGAAGCCATTATGGCCCAAAACAGAGCCTTGATGAGTGACGAGATGGCCATGCCCCCCTGGTTCCCCCCCCCCCAAGGTCAAACACAACCCGGATGTAGCCGTCAATGAAATTGAGTTTGACACCCCTGTCTTAGGGGAAGCTACTTCATTAAACAGCTTAGTGAATTCAATGTACAAGTAACATGTTCCCCAGCCTGATGCTTTCTACATGGCTTGGAGAAATCCATGTGACTGCAGGGCACCAGGTCAAGATAGGTCATGCCAGGTGACTCAAGAAAAAGAGTGGAATAGATGAAAGCACATAAAGCCCATAATTTAAATGACCTATTAGAACCAATGGAACAAGGATTAAAAAAATAAATAAAGAGAACAATTAAGATTTTAAAAAGGTCTTAGAGAAGACTCTTGAGAATCCCTTGGACCGCAAGGAGATCAAATCAGTCGATCCTGAAGGAAATCAATTTTGCCTATTCTTTGGAAGGACAGATACTGAAACTCAAATACTTTGGTCACCTAATGAGAAGAGAGGAGTCACTGGAAAAGATGCTCTTTGCTGAGAAAAATGGAAAGCAAAAGGAGACGGGCAGAAGAGGATGAGATGGTTAGATAGTCTCATCGATGCAATAGACATTAATTTGGGCAAACTCTGGGAGACAGTGGGGGACGGGGGGCCTGGCACACTGTGGTCCATGGGGTGGCAAACAGTTGGGTACAACTTAGTGACTGAACAGCAATAAGATTTTAAAAGGAGATAGGACCATAGAACAGAAGGATTTGAAGGGACCATCAGGAATCTAATTTTACAAATTTGCAAGAGACACATTGCCACTGTACAATGTTTCCACCAAAGTCCATACCTCCCAAAGCAAGCTATTGCATTCCCAAGCAACTCCTGCGATTAGGATTTTTTTCTCTCTCTCCTGATGTCCAGTCAAATTTACATTCTTGTAGTATAAACCCATTATTTCATGCCTTGACTGCTGAAACAACTTTGAGCAATTCTCTCTATTTTCTACATGACAGCTCTTTAGATACTAGAAGACAGCTATCGTGTCTCCCCTGCAGCCTTGATGAATCCAGACTAGGGAGAAATATAATAAGCAAGAGGAAAGAGATTGCTCTTCTTAGCAATGGATTCCAGTGGGAACACATGGAAGGAGGAATAATATATAACAACACAGAGCAGCAGCCATTCAGTGAGCGAATATAACTGAATAACAGACTAACAGAGTTGGAAGGGACCTTGGAGGTCTTCTAGTCCAACCTCCTGCTCAAGCAGGAGACTTTACACCCGTGATGGTGAACCTAAGGCACGCGTCCCAGAGGTAGCATGCAGGGGCCTCTCTGTGGGTACGTGCGCCATCGCCAGTTGCTCTTCCGGGTCCTGTTGTGCACATGCATGCCAGACAGATGGTCCAATGTGCATGTGCACTGACAGCTGCTCTCTTCCGGGTTCCAGCATGTGCATGTGCATCAGACCAGCTGGGCAGTGCACATGTATGTGTTGGAACACAGAAGAGAGCAGCTGGCCAGTGTGCATGTGCACCGGACCAGCTGTCCAGCCTGCATGCACATGCTGGAACCCAGAAGAGCAGCTGGCCGCAGCATGTATGCATACTGGCCAGCGGCTCTCTTTTGGGTTCCGGAGCTCCAGTACGTGCTCCAGTTTCAGCATTCGGTGCCAAAAAGTTTAACTGTCATTGCTCTATACCATTTCAGACAAATGGCTCTCCAGTCTCTTCTTGAAAGTCTCTTTATTTCTTTCTTTCCTTCCTTCCTTCCTTCCTTCCTTCCTTCCTTCCTTCCTTCCTTCCTTCCTTCTTTCCTTCTTTCCTTCTTTCTTTCTCTCTCTCTCTCTTTCTCTCTCTCTCTTTCTTTCTTTTCTTTCTTTCTTCAGACTTGGAAGGGACCTTGGAGGTCTTCTAGTCCAATCTCCTGCTCAAGCAGGTAACAAAGATTTCATACAAATCTTTGTTTAATCTCTTCTTATAAACCTCCCATTTTGGAGGACCTACAACCTCTGGAGGCAAGTCGTTCCACTGATTAATTGTTCTGTCAGGAAGTTTCTCATTGGTTCTCAGTTGATTGGTTTTCATCCATGGTTTCTTGTTCTGCCTTCAGGTGCTTTGGAGAATATGTTCAAGAGAGAGTCGGGTAAAGCAATCTCTCTGTGCTAGTTGTTCCCGACTCTAGGGGGCGGTGCTCATCTCTATTTTGAAGCAGAAGAGCCAGTACTGTCCGAAGACATCTCCGTGGTCATGTGGCATGAGTAAACACCAAAGACTCATGGAATGCTGTTACCTTCCTACCAAAGGTGGTTCCTATTTTTCTACTTGCATTTTTACATGCTTTCGAACTGCTAGGTTGGAAGAAGCTGGGACAAGCAATGGGAGCTCTGTCCGTTACACGGTGCTAGGGATTCGAACCGCCGAACTGCCAACCTTTCTGATTGACAAGCTTAGCATCTTAGCCATTGAGTCACTGTGTCCCTGAAGAAGATGGGGCAATTACATAATTCAGCAGAGTTCTTCTCTATAAAGACTTATATTCTTAAATCTATGTATCATGACCTCAACATCTCCAGTATTTGAGCTCCTTGAGAGAGAAAGAGACATTATCATTACTAATGATCAGGGAATTAAAAGTAGAGCATTTCTTCTTTTCTCTCCATTCCCTTTTCTCTTTTTCTTTTCTTTGTTTGAGTCATCTTAAAAGTCAGGGCTATTATCAAGTTTGTGAAACAATAGATAGGACAAGCTTGACTTTCCTCAACAATAAAATTTGCTCCTCCCTCAAGTGTCTCAAACCTGCTCTAAATGTTTGGAAAAGGAAGAATGACAGAGGACATCCCTTCAATATTTCTAGCTCAGCAAGATGTCAAACCTCATATACTTGTATAGTCATATCTAGGAAACTGAACTAAGAGAGCAGCAACCTAGAGCTAAGGAGAAACTTCCTGATTGTAAGAACAATGAACCAGTGGAACAACTTGCCTTCAAAAGTTGTGGGTGCTCCAACACTGAAGGCTTTTTAAGAAGGGACTGAACAATTGATCTAAAATGGTATAAGGTCTCCTGCTTGAGCAGAGGGTTGGACTAGAAGACCTTCAAGGTATTGTATTGTATTGTATTGTATTGTATTGTATTGTATTGTATTGTATTGTATTGTATTGTATTGTATTGTATTATTTGTATGCCGCCCTTCTCCGGGAGGACTCAGGGCGGCGAACAATTCAAGGGGAAAAAAAAGGGGAACATAAAAGACAAAATACAAATAATAAAAGTAGACAACAGTCGCACAACCATACATGTCGAGAGGGGAGGGAACTCATCACCCCCAGGCCTGCCGGCACAGCCAGGTTTTGACGGCTTTTCGGAAGGCCTGGAGAGAGGTGAGGTCCCTTCCAACTCTGTCATTCTATTCTTTCTATTCTAGATGATGTGTGATCCATGGAAGATAAATTATATAAAATTATCCACAGTCTTTGTATGGATGTAGGAAATAAAATAGGAGATTTAGACCCTTAAAATTCCCCACTGAGTTAGAGATATATAGTGTTTATTTCCCTCTGGATGACATTGCGGTACAACAAATGAACTAACTAAATAAATAGATATTATCTATCTATTTGCATCAGGAAGTTTGCAAAGGAGTCTAGAAAGCAATAGCTCTCTCTTCCGTTTTGTTCTTTCATAGCCATCAGGGGCTAATAAACCTTGGCAGCTTTATCTTCCATGCATTTGTCTAGTTCTCCTTAAAAATCAATTAAACTAATGGTCCCAACACATCACCATATCTTCTGGAAGCGAATTTCATAATTTAACGATACATCATGTTAAAGAAGACATTTTTGCCACCTTCATTTTTCTACCCATGCCCACCTTTTGCTTCCAGTGTATCACCCTGAGGATGATACAAAGATTATATTTTCCTCCATATCCAAGATAACCATCAAAATTTCAGCCACTTAACACCATCGTTTAATATACACTTTGTGGGCACGCGTGCATTTATTATACTTATCATGCCAATTCTTCTTCAGCTTCGGAAAGGAATGAATTGCTTTAAAACATTAATTAAAGTTCATTCAACTTAAAATTATCACATTTTTTAAAAATTATCTCAAATTGATAACTGTCAATTATCAAAAACATGCATGTGAAAAGTATACGTGGAAATTTGCCTGTTCATTTGTAATGATCAATGTGAGATGGTTTTTATGCAGAAGACAGAAAAGGAATAAAACATTAAGAGAAGTTAAAAGAAGTTAACAGCCTGAGATAAGAAAAAGGACATGGAAAAATAAAACTAAATGAATAAAAACATCTTTTAGCTAAACAATAATTTTAGCTAAACAACTTTAACATTGTTCTCCTGTAGTTCTCCATCCTTGCTGTTACTACTTCCATACATTGCTTCATACAGTACATTGCTTTTTTCCCCCTTTACCTTCTTATTTTTCTTTTTGAATCTAACCTGCTCCATTCAATCACAACTTCTTCCTGAACATACCATATTTTCCGGCGTATAAGACGATTTTTTAACCCCAAAAAATTATTTCAAAAATCAGGGGTCGTCTTATACGCCGGGTATAAGAAAGGCCATACCAAAAAAACCAAAACGAAAGGTGGCAACACCACCAAACAAAAAGCTGCACCACCACCAGCACAGACGCCGGCCTTTCAATCGATAACCTCAGCGCTCCTCACCTGGGCACATGGATGGATGAATGCTGGGATGACTTAGTAAGGTCTGGCTGGCGGTCTGGAGGAGGAAGGCGCTGAGCTCAAACTACAAAAGCCCGGCAGTGTGGAGGCCTTCAGCTGGCTCATAGGTGCCTGAAAGTAGAGGGTTGTCTTATACATCCAGTCGTCTTATATGGTGGAATATACGGTACTCTTGTCCTGCAGTTCTCTAATTTTACTCATGGTCACCTCTCTCTCTCTCTCTCTCTCTCTCTCTCTCTCTCTCTCTCTCACACACACACACACACACACACACACATGATTGAAAATTTTTAGCAACCGGTTCTAGCAGAATTGGTGGAGCCAGCCAGTCCTGGCAACTACCGGTTTGGCGAACCAGATGTAAAATTAGCATCCAGTTCATTCGAACTGGTCCAAACCGGCTGAATCCTATCCCTGCCTACATTAAAGTTTCCCATGTAAAACAAAATTATTTAAACTGCATCAGAATTATTCCCTATTCACAGTAAGATGGGTAATAGACCCAATTTAACTGAACAATAAATTGTACATTTTTCTGCCTTGACTTTACTAATCTTTACTATTTAATCTTAACTCTTCTCTGGTCTCTTTGGCTAGAACTTTACAATGCTTTTCTTTATATAAGCATACAATGTCTTTCTCTCATCTTCACTATCTCCAGAAATCATTTTTACAGGTAGTTCCCAACTTATGAAAGGTCACTGTGGTAGCCGCCAGCAAACCACGCCATGGCAAGCAGTGCATTTGATTGACATCCACAGCATTTCTTTAATGACTGTAATATTCATTTTATGACCACCACATTCATTTAAAGAGGACCACAACAAAGGCTATAACCATCACAACATATGACCATGACAGGCTTCATTGCAATTGGGTGTTAAGGGCTACCTAAGTATGCTTTTTACCTTCATCCACCGCCTCTTTCGCTTCATCATTCTAACAAATATCCTTTTTATATTTTCATACTATAACTCTGCATCCTTTTGTGCTTCTCTGCAATATATTTCTCTCCCCTTTGTCCCAAGCAGCTTCCACATGTTAGAAAGAAAGAAAGGAAGGAAGGAAGGAAGGAAGGAAGGAAGGAAGGAAGGAAGGAAGGAAGGGGGAAGGAAGGAAGGAGAGAGAGGGAGAGAGATAGAGGGGGAGAGAGGGAGGGAAAGAAAGAGAGAAAGGAAGGAAGGAAAGAAGGCAGGCAAGCAGGCAGGCAGGCTTGCAAAAAGAGACTGGAACACCATTTTTTCTGAAATGGTATCAAGTCTCCAACTTGAGCAGGGGGTTGGATAAGAAGACCTTCAAGGTCACTTCCAGCTCTGCTCTGCTCTGCTCTGCTCTGCTCTGCTCTGCTCTGTTCTTTTTCAGGCAGAATTCCTCTTTCTCTTTCTGTCATCATTCTACTCACACTTGTTTCATTTCCTATTTTACTTTTCACGCCCACTTTCTTCAAAGACCTTCTCTTGACAATGTGTAGAAATGGTCAATTCCACCCTCAGAACTTATCTTTCTGGCCAATCCTTTATTGGTTTTCCCGATCTTTCATCATAGATTGAACAGATTACTCAGTTTTTCAGGTTCATATTAACTTCCTTTGCCTTGTGTAAATATGATCAGACATACACTTAAGTCATTTAGTTGTAATAGATCTTTTTGTAATTAAATATCCATAACCATGCTCATTTATAAATATTTCTCCATGTGGTTCTATCATTTTTCTATACTCAACTAATTACCACCAAACCATTTGTGTCACACAACAGCAACATTTTTCCCCTCCTGGATCTTATTTCAGTTGCACCATTTCCCCCAAACACATCTCCAAATCTTCTGTTGTTGCTGTAGATTGAAATGTGACATGCAACATAACTTGCAAAATTCCTATTTCGTGTAAATCACAAACCTCTGAATCACTGCAATTCATATAGTCTGATTTGCATTTTAGCCCTTTCATTCATAATTAAACCCACGACTTCCCTTCCCTGCATGTATTCACTAGCTCCGCTCCACATAAGGTCATGCCACCTTCATTCATAGCTATTACATCCGTTTCCTTTTCTCTCAGCTTTGAGACACACAGTGCAACTATTTCTATTTCTTTGCTTTCATTGTGAATCCATGTTGTTCAATCGAAACAGAATGTGAAGGAGATGAAATAAAAGAGAGCCTTCCAATGACTCAAGTCACTTCTGGGTTGGAACAGAAAAATAAATAAAGGTCTTGAGAACTTGCCTTCAGCTAAATCCCAGAGAGATGGCGTTTAATTAGGCCTAGCAACTGGTAGTGTAGGCGCCAAAGCATGATTATTAAACTAATTTTAAATGGGAGGAATCAGGCATTGGTTCTATGGGTGGTTTGTGCTTTGTTTATACAGGAAGTCCACGATTTATGACCACAATCAAGACCAGAATTTCTGTTGTTAAGTGAGACATTGGTTAAGTGAGTTTTGCCCCATTTTACAAGCTTTCTTGCCACAGTTTTTAAGTGAATGACTGCAGTTGTTAAGTTCATAACACAAATGTTAAGTGAATCTGGCTTCCCCATTGCTTTTACTTGTCAGAAGGATGCAAAGGGTGATCACATGACCCCAGGACACTACAACGGTCATTAATATGAGTCATTTGAATTTTGATCACATGACAATGGGGATGCTGCAATGGTCATAAGTGTATAAAGTGGTCATAAATCACTTTTTTAAGGGGCAGATGAAAAACTAATGAAAAAATTGTATAACTATCTATTCAATATCAAAATAGAAGAAGTACAAGTGAAAGAAATAATGATAACATGGGCCAAAAATTTTGGTTATTCAATAGAGTTAGATAAATGGCAGAAATTGTGGGATACAAAATTGCAAATTAACAATATCAACCGCCTATAAAGAAAACCTATATAAAATGTTTTATAGGTGGCACTTACCACCAGCGAGACTAGCAAAGATGTTTGAAATATGTCAACTAAATTTTGGAAATGTAATCATATACCAGGTTCGTACTATCATATGTGGTGGACATGTCCAAAGGTAAGAAAATTCTGGACCAAAATATATACATGGTTAGAAAAAATGATAAAGCAACATATAGACTTTAAACCAGAAATATTTTTGTTAGGTATCTTACCAGAATAGTATAATAAAGGAAATACATATCTAATTTTACATGTGTTAACAGCAGCAAGAATTGTTTTTTGCACAACAATGGAAAAATGAAGAGATCCCCACAGATGAAAGTGTTATAAAAATATATTACAATGCGCAGAGATGGATAGATTAAAACTTAAAAGAAAAGAAAGAAACAGAATACTTTTTGACATGGGACCTGTTTTACCAATGACAAACTAACAGAAACAGAGATTAGAAGCTAAAAAGGTTAAAAGATTACATATTGATATATTTTTTTAGTTTGGATAAGCTAAGGTACCATTTCTATCTGATTATTATTGATATGTATACCATATACTATGGTTTTCCCAGTTGCAATGTATGGCTGTGAAAGATGGACCATAAGAAAGGCTGAATGCCAAAGAATTGAGGTCTTTGAACTATGGTGCTGGAGAAGACTCCTGTGAGTCCCTTGGACTGCAAGGAGACCAAGCCTGTCAGTGCTAGAGGAGATCAACCCTGACTGCTCTTTAGAAGGCCAGATCTGAAGATGAGACTCAAGTACTTTGGCCACCTAATGAGAAGGAAGGACTCCCTGGAGAAGAGCCTAATGCTGGGAACGATTGAGGGCAAAAGAAGAAAGGGACGACAGAGAATAAGGTGGCTGGATGGAGTCACCGAAGCAGTAGGTGTGATCTTAAATGGACTTCAGAGGATGGTAGAGGACAGGAAGGCCTGGAGGAACGTTGTCCACGGTGTCGCGATGGGTCGGATACAACTTCTCAACTAACAGCAACATACTATGATTGATATTATGATTATTCTTGATTTTCTATTCAAAACTGATTGTATCCAGACAACATGCTGTTCAGCTAGAGACTGAGTTTTTTATGTTTATTAAGAAACATGTACTAATAAACATATTTTAAAAAAATAAGGCACTTTTTTTCAGTGCCATGGTAACTTCAAACGGTAACTAAACAAACTGTTGTAAGTCAATGACTATCTGTGTCCGCCCACTATAACGTCTCCATGTTAATAAGCTAGTGGAGTTTGCATGCATTTTTCAACATTCTACTAATATGCCCATTTGTAGCAACCGTTCTCTGCAACCCATCACATAGTTACTATGGACCAAACATATTCTATTTACACTCTGCTTTGCTCGCTGTGTGTCTGCGCCAAATACTTTCACACCTTCCCAGCTTCCTAGATTTCTAAGCAGTCCGTCATTTTTAAAATTCTCACAGCGACAACACATGCTGTCATTCAATTTTCTTTTTCTCTTTCCAGCCCAACTTCCTGTAAACTCAATTTGCTTTAGTTCTTCACTTTCACCTTTTTTTTCCCCTTACCGCTCTGTGGTTTCCTTTCTAAATATGGCTTCCTAGGGTGAAGTGCTGAAGGATAGAAATTTGCCTTTTTAAGTTATAATGTAGTTTGATATTTGTAAACCTAGCTTGTATTGTTCAAACAGAAGTTTGACTGGGATTGCACAGATTCAAACAGAAGTTTGATGGGAAATAGAGCTTCCTTTGATCTAGGTATGTTAGTAAGAAAAAAATATATTTATATTCTTCTATCATGTAAAGTTTCTTCCGACTCTTTCTTTCTTTGGTTCTTAGTTGCCCTTGTAAACTGTGAGTGTTTCTATAGAGCAGTTTTTTCCCCAACTCTGGCCTTTTGAAAATGGGTGGACTACTGGGAAGATGGGTGGACTGCTGGCTAGGGAATTCTGGGAGTTGAAGTCCACCTATCTTCAAAGAGCCAAGGTTGAGAAACTGTTGCTTTCTCTGCACTCTTTCTAGGGTCTCAACAACTTCTATCATGGTGACCAGAATTGGATGCAGTATTCCATGTATAGTCCCACTAGTGCCGAGTTTTTACCTAGAACAAAGTGTACTGCATCAAGCATAGCAGGGTAGAATGTTTCAGCCGGTCCATGTTGAAAAAAATGATTACTGTATTTTTCGGAGCATAAGACGCACCAGAGTCTAAAATGCACCAAGATTGTGAAGAGGCAAATAAAAAAAAAGTTTTTGCACTCTGAAGACCTCCCAAAAATGGCCTGTTTTTCATGAAAAAGGGCAGGCATAGCCTTTAGAGTGCTCCTGGGGACTGCCCCCCCCCAAATGAGCAAAAAATGGCCCATTTTTTGCAAAATGGGCACTTTTGTTTTTTAAAAAAGGGCATGCATAGTCTTTAGGAGCCTTATAGAGTGCTCCTGGAGGCTGAGGGGGCGAAAATGAGCAAAAAATGGCCTGTTTTTGCTCACTTCTGCCTTCCCCAGCCCCCAGGAGGCACAGCCATTCTGAGGGGAAAAGGTGTGTCTTATACTCCCAAAAATATGTTGCCTCAGAGCAGGTAAACCTAGGCGCATGTTTCATTTTCAGTGATCTGAAGGTGAGCAGAAAAGAATAATGACCATTTCATCCCTCTAGAGACTGTTCCACTCACAAAGGGGTACCCTGGCAGTGCAGATATGCCCTCAGATAAACAATGTTACACTGAGATAAAAAAACACTTTACTTTGAAATACAGAAGTGCAATCTCGGCCTTCAGAAGAGAAGGACAGTTTCCAAGGCAGCCACAGATAAATCTGTCTTTTCCTCCCATATTTCAATATCAAATCTTCCTGCCATGTTGACAAAGAAATGTGTACAACCTAATCCAGAAAAATCCAGCAAAATTCTCACCCATCCTTAATCCCTGCCCTCAAATTCCCGATTAGATAGACTTTTTAAATTAACGATTAACAAAAGAGAAACACTAGGTTACTCATTGGTGGAAATATCATTTCCCTTATTATCCTTATGGGGTGTTTTCTCCCTCCCATCCACTCCCCTCTGCCTTGTCATCTCCTAAGCAGTTTTGACAGCTGGAATGATATCTGGAATTTTGAATAAAGAAAAAAAGCGGAAAAGGGTTTGGAAACTGTTCATCCCTCTTGTCAAAAGGGTGAGGCCAAAATGAGACAATTTCATCTTCAATCTGCTTTAACGTTCCTTTGTTATTCCAGGATGTATCAGGGAAGCCACCAATTTCATTCACTCCGTCTCTGTTCAATAGAAATTGCTGTAAAAGTCATGCTTGTTTAATTTGGTGCTCTTCGTGAACAAGGAGCGGGCGTGCGTTGTTTACCACATAGAGTTGTGGTCACTCAGGCATATGGCTAAATGAGACATGGATTAAGCAGGTCTGACTGTATTTAATTTGCAAAACTAACAGCACAGTTGGAAGGAATGACAAATCCACTGCGTGAGGGGAATGAAGATGCCGCTTTTCCAATTAAAGGCCATTTCTCCAAAAATGCATCTTAAATTGACCTACCGTAAATACAGAGCAAGGAGAATGGATGTTCTTTAAGGCATTATGAAGTCTGTGCCTTTTTTAATTCCCGCCCCCCCCTCACATCTTTCAGGGCTGACTGCCAATTTTTTATTGGGCTCTCCAAATTGATAATACTTAAGCGATGCTTTTTAAGACAGATCCAAGCAAAATTAATTATATTTCCCTAGCTGTTGCTTCTTTCCAGTTTGGAATGCTTTTCGTTCATTTCGCATTCAGATGGGGATGTTTTTATCCATCTGGTCCTCTGTCATGTGGTTTTATTTTTTTAAAAAAAATCTTATTCTAAGGGCAAAGGGCATTTCATGCACCCAAGTGGACGTGAATACATCATCGATCTGGCTGAACTTGTAAGAGCTGCTGAAAAAAGGAAACCTGCCTTTACCTTAGATGTCTCCAAAAATAGACTTCCACTCTTTGGTTTATATCCAAACTTGTTTTTTAGATTTTTTTTAGATTTTATTTATTATTTATAGGCCGCCCTTTTCCCTGAGGGGACTCAGGGCGGCTTACAATTCATGGGAGGGGAAGTGCAAGACAAAACATAAGACAATACGTGAGTGAAAAAAAATAAGACGATAAAACACAACTTTCATTCAGCATTCGGGTGGGGCAGATTAGAATCTTTATCCCCAGGCCTGACAGGATAGCCAGATCTTAAGGGCTGTGCGGAAGGTCTGGACGGTGGTGAGGGTCCGTATCTCCACGGGGAGATTGTTCCAAAGGGTCGGAGCTGCTACTGAGAAGGCTCTCCTCCGCGTAGTCACCAGACGGCACTGACTGGCGGATGGAACTCGGAGGAGGCCTAATCTGTGCGATCTAATTGGTCGAAGGGAGGTAATTGGCAGGAGGCGGTCTCTTCTTTGGACTTCATCAGCTACAGTTCCTCCACACTTGGACCAATAGTTTAGTTTAGTTTAGTTTTAGTTTTGTTGGTCTTGTATGCCACCCACTCCCGAAGGACTCCGGGCGGCTTACACTAAACAAGGGAAGGGGGATAAATAAACAAAACAACACTTTAAAATACACAATAGTCACAGTTTCCATGGGACTGGATATTTCGAAAGCCCCCCGGCCTGCTGGAGCAGCCAGGACTTAACGGCTTTGCAGAAAGCCGGGAGGGTAGTAAGGGTCCGGATCTCTGCGGGGAGGTCGTTCCAGAGGGCTGGAGCTGCAACAGAGAAGGCCCTCCCCCGGGGAGTCGCCAGCCGACATTGGCTGGCAGATGGAATCCGGAGGAGACCTAACCTGTGAGATCTAATCGGTCTATGGGAGGTAATCGGTAGGAGGCGGTCTCTCAGGTAGATACAAAGTAATTTTTACTTCTATTGCAAAATTAAATAAAATGCCTTTGGAGGGCTGAAGATCTCTGAAAGGTCTTTCTCACACAGAGAGATACTGACAGAATTTCACGGTGGTGAAATTCATTTTTTTTAAACTACAGTTTCTGTGGGTGTGGCTTGGTGGGTGTGGCAGGGGAAGAATACTGCAAAATCCCCATTCCCTTCCCACTCCTGGGGAAAGGATATTGCAAAATCCCCATTCCCTCCCCACTCTGGGGCCAGCCAGAGGTGGCATTTGCTGGTTCTCTGAACTACTCAAAATTTCTGCTACCGGTTCTCCGGAACCTGTCAGAACCTGCTGAATTTCACCCCTGACATGTACCCTAGAAATGGTAAATTAAGCACAAACATTTTATGTTCCTATATGAGTGAAAATTTTGGAGGTGGACTACAGACCTCCTATCACTTTGTATGACAGAGGAAATGTGCCTTTTCTGCTCTGGTGCCCACCTTATGGGATATTCTTCTGTCCAAATATAGATTAGGTCAAAGTAAAGGTTCACCTCGCACATATGTGCTAATTGTTCCCAACTCTAGGGGGTGGTGCTCGTTTCTGTTTCAAAGCCAAAGAGCCAGCGCTGTCCGAAGACATCTCCATGGTCATATGGCCGGCATGACTAAACACACAGAATGCTGTTACCTTCCCACCAAGGTGATCCCTATTTTTCTGCTTGCATTTTTACATGCTTTCAAACTGCTAGGTTGGCAGAAGCTGGGACAAGTAACGAGAGCTCACTCGATTACGCAGCACTAGGGATTCGAACCGCCAAACTGCCAACCTTCTGATTGACACGCTCAGTATCTTAGCCATGAGCCACCGTGTCCCTCTAAAAATAGATTAGTTCCATCTTTTTTTGAGGTTTTGGAAGTCCCTTCAATACCTGGTTACATCATCATGCCTGGAGGTCCCAAGGAATGGAGGTAGAGATAGTCCTTGATTTACAACCACAATAGAGCCCCCAAATTTTGGTTGTAAAGTGAGACAATTGTTTTGTCCCATTTTATGATATTTCCTGTCATGATTGTTAAGTGAATCACTGCTGTTGTTAAGTGAGGAACACAGGTATTAAGTGAATCTGGCTCTCCCATTGACTTTGGTTTGCAAAAAGGGATCATATGACCTCAGGACACAGCAGCTGTCATAAATATGAGACAGTTGCCAAGCGTCCAAATTATGACCATGTGACTATAGGGATCCTGCAATGGTCGTAAGTGTGAGAAAAACAGACATAAGTCAGTTTCTTTCAGTGCCATCGTAAAAGGTTGTAAGTCAAGGATTAGCTGTATTTTTCACCCCCTCCAGGACATAAATATCAGCTCACAGCTGTGCGAATGCGTGTTGATAACCCAGTCAAACATATATGAAAGACAAGCCATTTCATCAAAGACCTGTGAAAAACACATTATTTATAGGCAACCTATACCTTCTTGCAAACTAAATCAATATTTCTCCCCTTTTCTCTCTCTCTCTCTCTCCATTGATCATCACAATAGCAGCATGAGACTAGCCGTTTCACAAAACTCAAAAGGGTACAACAATTTCTTGCGGTAAATCTGCAAAATGTGGTAGGGCGCAAAGCCATGATTACAGAGTATCTCCTTCCATTTAGGCTACACTTCATTTCCCGGTTTTGATACAGGCGGTCTGCATAATGGGATCTCAGAAGCATTACTAGTACCCAGCAGCAGCATTTGGGCTGCATTAATAGCAAATTAAAGGGAAGAGGATGAAAAAGAAAAATTGGAGGATCCAGCAGTAGCTCAAACAATTGCTAAGAAAACAAGTTGCTGTTTGAGTAACTGGTTGTCTTCTTAACTGTAGAAGCCTTCTGTTATAGCCCACAGGAAGAATCCTTGTAATAGATCCACCTGTCCTACAAAATATCAAAGAAATAGTGGAACAATTTAAACCCGTATCTGTCTCACGCTTTCTTTTTCTCTTAATGGTTACAACCTCTAAAAAATAAAGTACATGTATATTGGTAAAGTATATTGGTAGAATATCCAAAAATGGCTTGTATAGAGATAACCGAAGAGGAAATAGAATTCACACCGGAACTATTTCTCTTGGGAATTATAAATTGGGAATACAATAAGGGGCAGAGGTGGGTTCCTACCAGTTCGCACCTATTCGGTAGAACAGGTTCGTCAAATCTACCGAACCGGTTAAAAGAGGTTCCACCAGTGGACACGGAAAGCAGGCCACACCTACAGAAGAGGTTCCAAAAAATTTTGAAACCCACTACTGCCACACATACATACATACATACATACATACATACATACACACACACACACACACACACACACACACACACACTGACACACTGACACAGAGAGAGAGAGAAAGAGAAAGAAAGGAAAAAAGAAAGAAAGAAAGAAAGAAAAAAGAAAGAAAGAAAGAAAGAAAAAAGAAAGAAAGAAAGAAAGAAAAAGGAAATAAAAAAGAAAGAAAAAAGAAAGAAAGAAAGAAAAAAGAAAGAAAGAAAAAAGAAAGAAAAAAGAAAGAAAGAGTGAGAGAGAGATGAAAGAAAAAAAGAAAAAAGGGACAGAGAGATAAAAGGAAGGAAAGAGAGAGAGAGAGGGAGAGAGAAAGAAAACACATGGCCGGCAAGCCACTCCCACAAAGGAGGCCACACCCACAGAGTAGGTTCTGAAAATTTTCGAAACCCACCACTGATAAGGGGGTTCTCTTTTTAACTATGCATATTATCACGGCAGCAAGAATGGTCTTTGTGCAAAATTGGAAAAACAGGAAAACCCCAGAAGAAGGGGAAATAATTAGGAAAAGCTTGATCTGTGCTGAAATGGATAAATTGACGTGGGAACTGAAGAATAAAGATGAATCAGAATATGATAAGATCTGGGCTAAATTTTATCGATGGTTGGAATATAAAAGGAAAAGCCCAAAATAGGCAAGGGCTGAGATTCATAGAATGGAGATTAGAATTATGTATGAAATGATAATTGCGAGAATGTATAAGATAAACACAAACCAACATGGCTGGTAATAGGATACATTTATATTTGTAAATAGGAAATGGATCAAATGTTAAAAAACAGGGTGGCTACAATGTATAACTTGATATCTTAGCATCTTTGGCATAGATATTGCCAGGATGGTTTTCACTGTGTCCAACGTTTTAATTTGTCCTCGATTTACAACAGTTCATTCAGTGACCATTTGAAATTACAATGGCACTGAAAAAAGTGACTTATGACCACTTTCCACACTTACGACTATTGCTGCATCCCCCAGGTCACGTAATTAAAAATCCAGACATTTGGCAACTGACTCATATTTATGACGCTTGCAGTGTCCTGGGGTCATGGGATCACCTTTTGTGACCTTCTGACAAGCAAAGTCAATGGGGAAGTCAGATTCACTTCACAACCACGTTACTAAGTGAAGGACTGCACTGATTCACTTAACAACGTAAGCAAGTAATGTCGTAAAATGGGGCAAAAATCACTTAACAAATGTCTCATTTAGCAACATAAATTTTGGGCTCAATTTTAGTTGTAAGTCAAGGACTACCAGTAACTCACATAGACATACATACTTATATACACATACACACACTCAGGGTATACTACAGAAGTCATAGACTCGGGCTGAACTAGGGATCAACCTATTTGAAAAGTTATATTTCACTCCAGAATCCAATATTTACTAACTAGTTATTTCTCAATGTGGTTAGTTGTCTGTTCTATTCTAAAGAATTCCAGCATGAAAATTTGTTCTTGATAGTTGCAATGTCATGTTCGACCTATCACAGGGACAATGTTCCTCCAGACCTTCCTGTCCTCTACTATCCTCTGGAGTCCATTTAAGTTCACACCGACTGCTTCGGTGACTCCATCCAGCCACCTCATTCTCTGTTGTCCCCTTCTTCTTTTGCCTTCAATCTTCCCCAACATGAGGCTCTTCTCCAGTGAGTCCATCCTTCTCATTAGGTGGCCGAAGTATTTCATCTTCAGGATCTGGCCTTCTAAAGAGCAGTCAGGGTTGATCTCCTCTTAAAATGATCGGTTTGATTGTCTTGCAGTCCAAGGGACTCGCAGGAGTCTTCTCCAGCACCATAGTTCAAAGGCCTCCATTCTTTGGCGCTCAGCCTTTCTTGTGCTCCAACTCAGGGGTGGGTTGCTGGCAGTCTTACTATCAGTTCGCAACCCACACACAACACGCATGTGTACACTGTTCAGTGTAAATCGTTCTTCGTGCATGCGGAGAATAAATTTCAGAGAACTGTGCATGCACAGTCACTAAAAAAACCAAACCCAAATGACAGCACCCAGGAGAGGCGAGGGAACAGGTTCGGGGGGCATGACAGGCCTGGGTCACTGCCAGTTCTGCGACCCAGACCTAAATTCCACTACCAGTTCAGCTGAACTGGGCCGAACTAGCAGCAACCCTCCTCTGGTCCAATCTTCAAAGCCATACATTGCAACTGGTAAAACCGGTTCCACCACAAAACCGCGGACGACAAAATCGCGGTCGACGAAAGCGCGCATTTGACGTCATCACAGCGCGACGAAAACATCGTGCTGTGATCGAAAAATGTAAAAATCAAGCGAAAACCTTCCCCTAACCCCCCCAAACCTAACCCTAAACCTAATCCTAAACCTATCCCTTAACCTAACCCTAAATCTAACCCTAAACCTAACCGTTAACGTAACGCTAAACCTAACGCTAACCCTTAACCTAACGCTAAACGTAACCCTAACGCTCTAAACCTAACCCTTAACCTAACCCTAACCCTAACCCTAAACCTAACCCTTACCTTTATGTGAATCGGCTTGCTTTAATTTAATTTTTATTTCAATTTTTAATTTTTTTCGTCGCGCTGTGATGACGTCAAATGCGCGCTTTCGTCGATCGCGGTTTTGTGGACCGCGGTTTTAACGGGTCACGGGTAAAACCATAGGCTTGACTATACACACTTTTGTTGGCAGGGGGATATCTCTGCTTTGAAAATAATTTGTATCAAACTACTACAGTTCACAGTTCAAATAATTCTCCATGGATTAAAAAGTTGCCTCTCCCTTCCTCCCTCCCTCCCTCTCCCTCTCCTACTCTCTCTGAAGCAATAATATTTTGATTTTTTTTTACACCCAATAAATTCCACCATCATAATTAGATGTAAAGTGCATTCTATATTTGATAAGCAGAAACTAGGGAAAATACGACTGTCATTACCATTAACGTCTACAATTTTATACAGGTGGATAAATGCAAAAGCAAGCCTAGAGAAACATAACCTCATCCTACTTCAGGGCAGAATAATGTTTTGTCTTGAATCCATTTGTTTCCAGATACCAGATGCATACTTTTTAAATGATTTTTTTTTTAAAGAAGGTGGAACATAAATGGATTGCCACCTTTTGTTGCCACTGAAAGCTACGCCAAAGGTTGGTGTAGGGGGGAAATCTACTGTATGAACAGACACACATTTGATGCACAGGTATGGATAGCTAAGAAAGGCATCTCCTTGACCGCAAGAGCCAAGGTGGCGCAGTGGTTAGATGCAGCACTGCAGGCTACTGCTAGATCAGCAGGTCAGCGGTTCAAATCTCACCGGCTCAGGGTTGACTCAGCCTTCCATCCTTCCGAGGTGGGTAAAATGAGGACCCAGATTGTTGGGGGCAATATGCTGACTCTCTGTAAACCGCTTAGAGAGGCCTGAAAGGCCTATGAAGCGGTATATAAGTCCACTGCTATTGCTATTGCTATTGCTGGCATATACTTTCATTATTACTGTCTCTCCTTTTACCGAAGATGTAGCACATCACTTTATAGCCCTAATGCACACTATAAATCAAAAATATATGAGGTTTTTAAGTCTTAAAAAGTCAAGAGGCATCGCTGTATCGGTGTCTCCCCAATTAGCATGAGATAAGAACAACTGAACCGTGCTTTGAAAAACATAGTCACCGTGTCAGATATGCTTAACTCCAGCTACTATTCAAGCAGGGCGGGAAAGTCTACATTTTTCCATCCTTGATTTTATCTTCTCCCTTTTTTTATAAGCCTGCATGAAACCCCTATTTTCCTACCTATTTCTCTTGATTTACACATTGCTGTATACCTCTGGGGTAACTGCAAACAGCACTGCTGGGAAAAGTGCAAATTTGGGAGTAGTTATTGATTATATTGCATCAAGGCTACATTGGCTCTCAGCAACCACATAGGTAGATTTTAACAGAATAGCAGAGTTGGAAGGGACCTTGGAGGTCTTCTAGTCCAGTCCCTGCTCAAGCAGGGGACCCTATACCCGTGATGGTGAACCTATGGCACAAGAGCCGAGGTGGCGCAGTGGTTAAATGCAGCACTGCAGGCTACTTCAACTGATTGCTAGTTCGGCAGTTCGGCTGTTCAAATCTCACTGGCTCAGGGTTGACTCAGCCTTCTATCCTTCCGAGGTGGGTAAAATGAGGACCCGGATTGTTGTTGGGGGCATTATGCTGATGCTGTAAACCGCTTAGAGAGGGCTGAAAGCCCTATGAAGCGGTATATAAGTCTAACTGCTATTGCTATGTCCCAAAAGTGGCATGTGGAGCCATGTCACCTGGCATGTGTGGCATCCCCAGTTCCTTTTCTGGGTTTCTGGTGTGCATGCATACACGACAATCAACTGGCTTTCATGCAGTGCTGGAAACTGGAAGATCTGGTCTTCCATTTTCTGGCATTGGCATGCCAGCTGATCGTTGCATGTGCATGCACGCCAGTAACCATCAGTCAAGCTGGCCAATGTGCATGTGCCTGCCAGAAGTGCATTTTCTGACACGCACATGGCCTCCGGGGATCTCCTCTTCCGGGTCGCATTCCAGACAAGCACGCATACGCACACTCCCTTTTCTGCACTCGGTACCGAAAAGGTTCACCATCACTTCTCTATACCATTCTGGACAATAGCAATAGCAGTAGACTTATATACCGCTTCATAGGGCTTTCAGCCCTCTCTAAGCGGTTTACAGAGAGTCAGCATATTGCCCCCAACAATCTGGGTCCTCATTTTACCCACCTCGAAAGGATGGAAGGCTGAGTCAACAAGAGGCTGTCCAATCTCTTCCTAAGAACCACCAATGATGGAGCACTCACAATTTCTGGAGACAAGCCATTCCCCTGCTTAATTGTTTTCACTGTCAGGAAATTTCTCCTTAGTTCTTGGTGGGATCTTTCTTGGATTAGTTTCCATTCATTGCTTCTTGCCCTGCCCTTAAGTGCTTTTCTTCTCTTTGTTAGACTATACATATCCAGTTCTGGCAACTACTTATTACATGTTGTAGCTTCTCTGCGTTTTCAGTTATTACTCAGTTACTACCTCTCCTAGGTAGTAGTTGCCCTCAGTTACTACTTATCCTAGGTCTAACCATATGTAGCCTTCATTTAAGAAACAAACATGCATCCTGCCTCCATAGAAATTGGTAAGATTGTTACTGGCAATGGAGGCCAGAACAATGTCTGTATTTAATATTGTTTTTATTAGATCTGATATTTGTGCACAGAAGCGGTTTCCAAGGTCTGCTCATCTGGCACAGGTTCTTAGAAACTGATGTGTGATTCATTTTCTCCTAAAAAAGGAACATAGAATAATATAGTTGGAAGGGACCTTGGAGGTCTTCTAGTCCAACCCCCTGCTTGAGCAGGACTCCATTACAGATAAATGATTGTCCAGCCTCTTTTTGAACTCTCCATTGCTGGAGCACCCACAAGTTCTGGAGGCAAATTGTTCCATTGGTTGATTCCTCTCCTTAAGAAATTTCTCCTTAGTTCTAAGTTGTTTGTCTCCTTGGTTAGTTTCCAAACATGGTTTCTCGTCTTGCCTTTTGGTGCTTTGGAAAATAGGTTGACCCCCTTGTCTTTGTAAGAGTCCCTCAAATATTGAAGCTCTGCTATCGTGTCTCCCCTCGTCCTTCTTTTCATCAGACTAGAGTAAAGGTAAAGATTCCCCTCGCACATATGTGCTAGTTGTTCCCAACTCTAGGGGGTGGTGCTCATTTCTGTTTCAAAGCCGAAGAGCCAGCGCTGCCCGAAGAAGTCTCTGTGGTCATGTGGCCAGCATGACTAAATGCCAAAGGCACACAGAATGCTGTTACCTTCTCACCAAAAGTGGCTCCTATTTTTCTACTTGCATTTTTACTTGCTTTCAAACTGCTAGGTTGGCAGAAGCTGGGACAAATAATGGGGCTCACTCCATTACGTGGTACTAGGGATTCGAACTGCTGAACTGCCAACCTTCTGGTCGATAAGCTCAGCATCTTAGCCACTGAGCTACCACATCCCAACTCAGACTAGAGTAGACATACCCAATTTCTATAACCATTCTTCATGTACTTTAACCACCAGCCCCCTAAACATTCTTGTTGTTCTTCTCTTTCCAGAGTCTCAACATTTTTTTAATATTGTGGTGACCAGAACTTGATATAGTATTCAGTATATGGCCTTACTAAGACTTTGTAAACATGGTACTAGAAGTTCATGTGATAATAATAAAAAAAACCTCTGTTTAAGAGTAAAAGCCTACTAATGTCTTCAGATGATTATTCAAAAGATTGAAGTAATTAGCATGGCAGTTTTTCTCTACTATTTCTCTCCATTTGAGTCCTTTCTGTAGTAGCATAGTGAATTCCTGTGGTTTCCTGATTCTTAGGTACAAGGAACGGAATCGAGCAGTAAAGATTTTTTTTTAATCTTGGATAGCACCATTAAAGGCTACAGATTGCAAAGGGATTACATGTTAAACACTCAACACCCACACACTTATACCCAAATCCTCTTTGAGTAGTGAATACTCAGCCTTGAAATGTTTGTTTTCTTTCATGCAATTTCATCTTCCTTACACACATCTCATCGGCAAATTGTACAATCCAAAATGCTCTTCGTATCTTTATACGGCAGGTTATGCAAACTGGATCAGGTGGTAGCAGCATATGAGCAATTTTTACTGAGTTTAGAAGCTAAGTAGGATCTGACTTTGTTGGAACTTACATGTCAAGCTTTCAGGAAAAAGATGAGGATTTTTAAAATTTATCCCAGAAGAACACAACAGCAAATCCCTGCTGCCCTATTGCCAAGGAAAGTGTAATTTGGGGACATATAATTATCAACAATTGAACTTGAGTTCAGTGCATCTTCTACCTATGCAAACTGGCTCTTATAGGTAACAAAAATCACATAACTATTCTTTGTATCAGTGTTTTTCAACCTTGGCTACTTTAAGATGGGTGGACGTCAACTCACAGAATTCCTTAACCAGCATGACTGGCTGGAGAATTCTATAATATCTTAAAATGGCCAAAGTTGAGGAAAAACAGCTTCTTTGGACAATCTATTCAACTTGATAGTAACCCTTTTGTACCCCTATGTATGGAGCTAGCAGAGATAGCAAGACTGGGAGCACATCTCACCATTAAGATGGGGATGATGGTGGGGAGCCAGTGTAGAAAGCCATGGAGATGATCTTGAAGAGAATCTTCAGAAACAGGGCCAGGAGCATTCAATAAATCATAAGAAATGAGATAGGAAGAGGAAGAGGATCCAACTGGCAGAATAGTTATAATCTTCCTGCATAGCCAGCTTCTTGTTCTTGTTCTTGTCCTTCTAGGACTGACAGCAAGAAAAGGTAGTAAAAGGCACTGATAGAACAGTAGGTGTAGTTGTTGGCCACCTACTTAGTCCTGTAGTAGAAAAAGGAAGGGCACATATTGTGCTGACAATATCATCCTTCCTTATGAGCATTGGTATCTACAGCTTGCTGGGAAAAGTACCCAGTATGTTAGCAACAAAGATGATCAGGGTCTGGAGGATAGTACAATGAATAGTTAAGAGAACTAGGTATGTCTAGCCTATGGAAGAGAAGGATTCGTGGTGATATGATAACTGTCTTCCAGTACTTGAAGGGGTGTCATAGAGAAGAGGAAAATTGACTTTTTCTCCTAAGTCCCAGAGGGTAAGTCAAAAAGCAATGAGTAAACGCTCATCAGAGGGAGATCCAAGGTGGCGCAGTGGTTAAATGCAGCACTGCAGGCTACTCCAGCTGACTGCAGTTCTGCGGTTCGGCTGTTCAAATCCCACCAGGCTCAAGGTTGACTCAGCCTTCCATCCTTCCGAGGTGGGTAAAATGAGGACCTGGATTGTTGTTGGGGGCAATATGCTGACTCTGTAAACCGCTTAGAGAGGGCTGAAAGCCCTATGAAGCGGTATGTAAGTCTAACTATTGCTATTGCTATCCAACCGGGAATTAAGGAGAAACTTCCTGATAGTGAGAACAATCAATGGAACAGCTTGCCTCTTGGAAATTTAGGTGCTCCATTATTGGAGGTTTTCAAGAAAAGATCAGACAATCCTTTCTCCGGGATGGTATATTCTGCCTAATGTCAAGGTTCCAAGGAACACCCCCAACGAAAGAAGACTCTGAGGCTAGCAATTCCTCAAAGTTCCTTTTTATTAGAGATGTCATATTGGCACATCTGGGAAAATACGAATCTCAGAGTTCTGGGTTTTCCCCACCCAAAAGAAAGTCAAAGATCCATCCCCTGCACCCACAAGTCCATCACATAGTCCAATCAATTCATCGTCCCAATTGAAGACAACACCTAGTCACTCCCATCCAGGTGCAGGCTGAATGTCCTTGACTCTTAGAGAAAAGAACGTTGTTATGGCTAATTCTCCACCGACTCCTTATAATGCCCCCTCCTGTTTTCTCAGGGACTAAATGTGGCAGCCCTGAAGCTCCAAAGAAAAAGATGGCTTCCAGGGCTGACACCTTGGGCAAATGATTGAACTAGAAGACCTTCAAGATCCCTTCCAGCCCTATGATTCTATACTCCAAATTCTGTACCCTTCTTCATGTGTATTTTATATAGTTTGCTGCATAGTTTGAACTCATAGTGCCTAGTTTTGAAAAGCAAAATAAAAAGGGAGTTTTTCTAACTTTAATGAGATGGAAGGCAGATACTAGTTGAACATTAAAAAGAACTTCCTAACATCAAGACTGGACGATGGAACTAATTTCCTAGAGACATAAGGGAATCTCTTTACCAGACATGTTTAAGCAAAGGGGAGAATGTCCACAGGTGCTTTGGAGTTCTGAAATGAATGGGAAGTGGCATCCATTTAAAAAAATGGCCCCTTCCAACCCTATTATTTTAAGAAATATTTGAACTCAGTATCTGTTCATCATTAACCAAGTTGCAAATATTCTTGAGCGACCTCCTTTAGACAAAATATGGGCTCCTCTGTACTCAAGATGTCAAGCAACAGATGCCACCAATTTCGCTATTTACCTTTTGACCTGCTGCCGTGGTTAACCTCTGTAGAAAATTGCTCAGCCTTTGCCCAAGTGGGAAATGGAATGACAATGCAGATAATGGAGACAAGTCACCTATTGTAGCCCAGCTCAACACAGAGGAGACTCCTCCATCTGTTTCCTCCATTTGCTAAGGTTGAGAAATGTCAAGAAAACCAATCAGACGTTGCCCGGGGAGGGAGAAAACACAGTTTTGATCCATGGGAAAGACAGTGAGTTGGTTTTATAGTATTTACCCTTAACAGTGTTTATTCCTTCTGAATTATAACTTTTGAAGGTTAACTTCTGGGGCTTTAGAGAAGACATCTTTGCCCAAACTCTGATTGCAAGTAGTCCTCGATTTACAGAGAATCATTTAGTGACCATTTGAAGTTACAATGGCACTGAAAGAAGTGACTTTGGACTGTTTCTCACACATATGACCATTGCCACATCCCCATGGTCACATGATCAAAATTTGAGCATCAAATAGAAGCCTGCAGGAGAGGGGGGGGGGAATCATACTATTTATTCTAATTTAAGAAATCAGCCTGTCCTTATGACAATTGTAGGACCCCCAGTGGCACAGTGGGTAAAATACAGTACTGCAGGCAAACTCTGCTCACAGCCTGGAGTTTGATCCTGATGGCGCACAAGGTTGACTTAGCCTTCCATCCTTCTGAGGTTGGTAAAATGAGGACCCAGAATGTTGGGGGCAATGCTGACATTGTAAGCCACTCAGAGAGTGCTGTTAAGCAGTGTATAAGTCCAAATACTATTGCTATTGAGCCAATATGCTCAAATGGGGGCAATCTGCTGACTCTGTAAATGCTCAGAGAGGGCTGTAAAAGCACTGTAAAGCGGTATATAAGTCTAAGTGTTATTCCTATTGCTTTTGCTATCCCTGGGTCAATTGATCAAAATTCGGACATTTAGTAACTGGCATGTATTTACAACCATAAGACGTAAATAAGAAAGGCTGAGCGCCAAAGAACTGAGGCCTTTGAACTCTGGTGCTGGCCTTTGAACCCTTGGACTGCAAGGTGATCCAACCGGTCAGTCCTAGAGGAGATCAACCCTGACTGCTCTTTACAAGGCCAGATCCCGAAGAGGAAACTCAAGTACTTTGGCCACCTAATGAGAAGGAAGGACTCACTGGAGAAGAGCCTCATGCTGGGAACAATTGAGGGCAAAAGAAGAAGGGGACAACAGAGAATGAGGTGGCTGGATGGAATCACCGAAGCAGTCGGCGTGAGCTTAAATGGACTCCAGAGGATAGTAGAGGACAGGAAGGCCTGGAGGAACATTGTCCATGGGGTTGCAATGGGTTAGACATAACTTCGCAACTAACAATAACAACATGTGTTTACGATGGCTTCCAGAGTCACGTCATTCATGAACTTCCCAGCCAGCTTCCAACGAGCAAATTCAGTGGGAGAAGCTGGATTCACTTAACAATCATATGAGTCAGTTAACAACTGCAGTGATTTCCTTAACAGTCATGGCAAAAAAATCACAAAACTAAGCATGACTAATTTAGCAAACACCTTGCTTAGCATGACTTGCTTAGCAATGGAAATTCTGGTGCCAATTGTGGTCATAAGTTGAGGATTGCCTCTAAGTGTTATCAGTAGATATGACTATTGCCTTAGCATCTGCTTTTCCACAGGCTGTTCAGATGCCATGACCTCCCTCAATTGCTATCTAATAAATAAATGAGAGAAAGTTCACTTACTTTTATGGATAATGATTCTTTAAATAACTGGAAATACTACATACTCTATCTTTAAAAGGGTGGGATCAAAGATACCCTGAGTCTTGTGTGCTGAAGGCTGAAATAAGCAACGAGTGTAACTAAAAGAGATCAAAATTCAAACAAAGCCCAACAGGATCCAAATTAGTAGGAAGAAATAAAGTATTCTCCATTTAGACACCAGCTGCATTCTTTTCAAACAAAATAAGATGCACACTCCACCCTTTTGACACCGGGAAGGTCATTCTGAGAAGAAGAAAGGAATAACTTGAAAGGTGGAAGGGATGATTTTCAAACTTCTAAAGTTCATAGGAAACAATTTATGTTAACACTTTGAATCAGGAGAGAAGCAACCTACGATTAAGGAGAAAATTCCGAACAGTACAATCAACCAGTGGAATCAATTGCCTCCAGAAGATATGGATGCTTCATCACTTTTAAGAAGAGACTGGACAGCCGTTTATCAGAAATAGTATAGATTTCCTGTGAGAATAGACCAGACTAGAATAGAATAGCAGAGCAGAGAATTGCATAGCGTAGCGTAGCGTAGCGTAGCATAGCATAGCATAGCATAGAATAGAATAGCAGAGCATAGAATGGAATAGAATAGCATAGCATAGCATAGAATAGCATAGAATAGAATAGCAGAGCAGGGCATAGAATAGAATAGCATAGCATAGCATAGCATAGCATAGCACAGCATAGAGCATAGCATAGCATAGCATAGCATAGCATAGAATAGAATAGAATAGAATAGAATAGCAGAGCAGAGCAGAGCAGAGCAGAGAATAGAATAGAATAGAATAGAATAGCATAGCACAGCATAGAGCATAGCATAGCACAGCATAGCAGAGCAGAGCAGAGCAGAGCATAGAATGGAATAGAATAGCAGAGCATAACATAGAATAGCATAGAATAGAATAGCAGAGCATAGAATAGAATAGAATAGCATAGCACAGCATAGAGCATAGCATAGCATAGCATAGCATAGAACAGAATAGAATAGCAGAGCAGAATAGAGCAGAGAATAGCATAGCATAGCATAGCATAGAATAGAATAGAATAGAATAGAATAGAAGAAAAGGGGAAAAGGAGATAGAGGTAAAAAAATAATGTTATTGTCACTTTGAATGTATGGTAATCGGCATACATTAAAATGAAATTTTGTTGCATACAGCTATACACTACATAAACATGGAAAAAAAAATATGCATATACCCACATATATTATACGACATTGAGAAACAACACAGTTTACTTTGGATGTATACATGTATATGACGAGAGAAACAAATCTTGTGAGTTTACCAAGTGAATGGCATAGGGAACAAAGCTGTTACATAATCTTGAGCTCCTGCTAGATATACTTTGAAACCTCCTCCCAGAAGGGAGCAATAGGAACAGACCATCAAATGGAGTCTCTAACAATACTTTGAGCTCTAAGCACAATAGCGCTTATAAACAGTATCCTGAATAACAGGAAGTGAGCTTCTTAAAATCTTCTCTGCTGTCCTTACCACTCTCTGTATGGACTTTCTCTCTGAGGCACTGCTGCTACCAAACCAAACAGGGATGCAGTTTGTTAAAATGCTCTCAATCGTGCCTCTATTAAAAAAATGGCCAGGACAGAAGGAGAAAGATGAGAAGGGGGTTGGACTAGATGACTTCCAAGGTCCCTTTCAATTCTGCTACTATTCCTTTGCTTAGGTAAAGCCCTATTGGAAAATGTGTTCATTTGAGTGTGGCTGAGCACCGCGTGTAAATTCATCTCATTCAATGAAGTCGCTAGAATATGTTTACCACGTATAAGTGTAAAAATCCCAATATAGTCTCAAAAGCATGTATTGCTGGTCATCATATAATGACATGGTATTTTGTTCATGTGGAGTATAAAAGATATTCGATTTAATAGCTGGAACAGTAAAGTGCATAAATGGGCGCTAACACATAATTGAAGTTTATTGATTGTAAAATGCGGACTCTTGCATGAGGCAATCTACGTTATGATTGGTTGATAGGCGTAAAGGGAGGAGTTTCACTTTTTCCCCGCCTTTTTCTTCTGTGTGCTTTGTGTATTGTTCTGTTATTTACCTGACAATTTACCTCATGATATTAATGAATGCCTGACTATCCTATTTACTGCAAATATAAATATAAAATATTATTTATAGAAAACTATAATTTCGTGTCACCATCTCTTGAACCCATTTGCGCACTGGCTGTGCAATTCCCTGACATGGAACTTGACAGTGTTCTTCTGTATGAATGGACACATTTCAAAGATGGTGTATAGGACAGGGTTTTACAACCTTTTTAAAGTTTCTACAAATCACTCTTTCAGCCCAACTCGCTTGTTTTTGTGGTGGTGGTGGTGGGGAAAGAAATTGCAGGAGGAAGGTCTGCTCCGTATGTTTGCTGCCTTGAGTTATTTGTCAAAATCATAAAAGCAGGAAATAAACTCAGTCAGTTTTTCTCGTAAGGGAAAAATGTCATTTACCACGCTTCCGACATTAGAATAACCACCTTCCATGAAAAGATAATAGAACTAAGAAAGTCTGTCCTTGCACTCTCTGAGCAATCTGCTACACAGACCAGAGATATTTTTATCCCACTTTACATAAACCTAATGTTAGGAGTTGGAGGCCTTCTACATGACTAGATAAGGTCACCCGATACAAATGTGTGATATGTTAGGATTTGAAAATGAAACAGGCATGGCTATCCCCATTCTAATGCACTGAATATACTTCTAAGCAAGTAGTTAGGGACTTTGGATAAATAGTATGCCTGCCTGTACTAAGCCAAACAGAGTATTAAAGTCCCAAATGAACACTGCTTAAAAGTCCCCATTTGATGCTTGTTCCAGGCTGACCTGCCTTCCCTTTGAATTTTTTGGGTTTGATCTTCTCTGTACTCTCACTAACTGAAACTTTAAAAAGCATTTAAGATCACTTGGGGGTTGGTAAGATTAAATCTACAGTATCCAGTCTCTGCTCCTCTTTTAGCTACAAAGGGAGGCGTTTGTAATGAGAAAGTTGCAATTCATATTTCTTCCTCTGTCTCCACTTCTTACATGCTCAGTTGCAGATAAAAGAAGTTATGATAAATTGTAACAAAGAACATTTGAGACGAAACTGACATAAAAACTCCACTGCAAGGAGGGATATCTATAATAGTCCTTCTTACAAGACTGGCTCTAGGCAATGCAAGGAATCTTTCTTTCTTTCTTTCTTTCTTTCTTTCTTTCTTTCTTTCTTTCTTTCTTTCTTTCCTTCCTTTCTTTCTCCCTCCCTACCTCTCCTCTTTCTTTCTTTTTTTCCTCCCTTCCTCCCTCTCTCTCCTGTTCTTCCTTCCTTCCTTCCTTCCTTTCTTTCTTTTTTTCACTTTCATAAAATTGGGAGGTTAGCCAATACCAAATTATTCGGGACAGTTTATACAATAAAAGCAAAGAACAATAAAAGAAGGGGGGAAAGTCATGTACATCTAGAACAAACAAGCAAAACACACCAGAAAACCCTAACCAGCAATCACCTTACCTTGGATATGGGATTAAAATCAAGTTTTCAAACCAATGGAAAAGAATATTTGTAGCTCAAGATTGAATTTTGTGGTCCTTGGTGCTCTCTAAGTTTGGTTGTTTGGTTGTTTATAATTTTGGTAAAAATGAACATATCGAGTTCAACTATAGCAAAAGTAAAGGTTCCCCTCGCACATATGTGCGAGTTGTTCCTGACTCTAGCGGGCAGTGCTCATCTCTGTTTCAAAGCCAAAGAGGCAGCACTGTCCGTAGACATCTCTGTGGTCATGTGGCCGGCATGACTAAATGCCGAAGATGCACTGAACGCTGTTACCTTCCCACCAAAAGTGTTTCCTATTTTTCTACTTGCATTTTTTACGTGCTTTAGAACTGCTAGGTTGGCAGAAGCTGGGACAAGCAACGGGAGCTCACTCCATTATGCGGCGCTAGGGATTCGAACCACTGAACTGTCCAAATTTCAATCAACAAGCTCAGTGTCTTAGCCACTGAGCTACCGCGTGCTATGAGTTCAGCCAAACTAGCTTCCTTCCTGTTTCCATAAGCCAGTTGAAAGCTTTCTATTCTATCCTCACAATTGCTTTGCGTTTGCTAGAGCAGCTGGGTTGGTATTAAGAAATTTATCAAGGTTTCCGTGAGTGAGATTTTAGTGAATGCCAGCCATCTTCCTTTCTCTCCTGAATTTGTTAGACACAATATTATGCCATTAAAATATGAGTTACATCTTCCCTGTGGATATAATTGGTCACATTATGATAGTTACTGTCATTATTAAAGGTGCTAATCATCATCATGAAATGTTATTTTTATATGGCTTCATATACAAAGCCATTTACAAACTGTGTGCAAAATAGAGACTAATAGATTTTAAAAACCCAATAAACTGAAAACGGTGTTCCATTTTTGAATAAGGGAGATGGGAGTTTAGAGTTTAGAGTTTTATTTCAGATGGGAGTAGAAGACCTCCAGCGTCCCTTCCAATTCTACTATTCGGAATAGAAGGAAGAGGGTGGTGGAGTGAAATGAAAACTATTCACCCCAAATTCTCACAGAAAGATGAATGAAGACATATTTGTTCAACAGAGCACCCCCAAAAAAATAACAGGAAGTGCCTTGCAAATTTCAGGATAAGAAGCAGTCCAAAAATCTATCCAATGCAAGTGTCCATGGAGATTCTCATTCATTCAAGATCATGGTTATCCCAAAGGTGTTTTTCAAAAGGTTTCTGGTTTTTCCTTGAAGGTGTTTCTCTTCTCATCTGAGAAGCTTCTTGGATGAGAAACAAAATATCTTCAAAGAAAAAAATCTTTTGGAAAAAAAACACCTTTGGGATATCCAATGTAAGATGCCATGTTGTCATTCCCAGCAAAGACAGGATTTCTCTCCATAGTCTCCAAGAACAGCCAGTTCTGCCACAGAAAAAGTCCCAAGTTATCCTGGTTCAAACTTGTTCTCATATCCTGCAACAGGTTCATTTTCCAGGCCAAGGCCAATGGTAGCCCCCTTAGAGCACATGACTTTGAATCAGAGATGGGACTGAAAAATGTTAGCAACTGGTTCTCTGCCCATTGCTGGGTGGGCATGGCCAGGGTGGGTATGGCCTACTTGGCCTCCTGCAGTACAATGATGTAGGTGTGTTTTCACCCTCCCAAGGCTCTGGAGGCTTTTCTCAAGTCTCCAAGAGGGCAAAAACAGTCTCCCCTGGGCTCCACAGACTCTCCGGAGGCCGAAATCAGGCCTGCCTTTGGACTTCCAGAACTTCACCCTCCCAGAACCTCCATGTGGGCCCTGCACTTACCTGGCATGATGAACGGGCCGCATGGAGACTCCTGGGAGGACCGGGGTGGGATGCGTAGGGCCAACCACTCCTTGCAACTACTGGTTCGGTGAACTGGATGTAAAATTAACACCCGTTTTGCCCAAACTGGGACAAACTGGCTGAATCCCACCCCTGCTGTGAACCAAACTGAAGAAGTGGACAATGTAACTGGACTGTCACTGTTTAGGAAAGGGTTGTGCTAGGATAGCAACTGAAGCTGGCAATAGATATGATTCTAGGCCAGTGATAGGGAACCTATGGCACCTGTGTCAAAGATGACATGCCATGATTTCTTGGGTGATACACCAGCATTCACCAACACCCAACAACTATTTTCAAAAACACACTCTTTTCTCCCATTATTTGCAGAGGCTGTGTGAGAATATGGATGTGCTCTCATATAGTCTTTAGAGCCTCCAGAAATTGCACAAGAACCAGCCATGCTTTCTCGTGATTTTTGGAAGCTGCAGAGGCTGTGGAAGAACATTCTCCAAAGCCACCTCAAGAACAAAGAACCTGGGTGACCCAGAGATGCCCCAGGTAGTCCTCAGGGCTAAAGAACACCACCTGAAGGTAAACAATCCATAGCAGATCATGTGGAGTACTGGGGCCATGGGAACAAACATGTGGCTCTCCAAGGGAAATGCCATGAGGTGGCCTTTTTGAGTAGCAGCATTGGAGCTAGAGGGTGCATGATGGCTCAGTGGTTGAAGACACTGAGCTTGTCAGCTGGAAAACTGGTATACAGGTTCAAGACCCCAGGGCTGTGCAATGGGGTGAGCTCCCATTACTTGCTCCACCTAGCATTTCAAAAGCATGCAAATGTGAGTAGATAAATAGGTAGCCCACTTTGGTGGGAAGGTAACAGCTTTCCATGCACCTTGGCATGTAGTCATGCTGGCCACATGAAAACGGAAGTGTCTTTGGACAACACTGGCTCCCTTGGCCAAGAAATGGTGACAAGCACAACTGGAATCAGACACAACTGGACAGGGGAAATTTTTACCTTTACCTATACTTCAGGCCGAACCTTGGGAGGGGGGCGAGAGATAGAGAATTCTCTTTTGTTCAAATAGAAGGTATGATATTGCCTCTATTAATTAGATTTGGCCTAATCTAGCCAAGGATAGGGACCTGGTGGCTCAGTGGCGAAGATGCTGAGCTTGTCAATCTAAAAGGTCGGCAGTTCGGTGGTTTGAATTCCTAGCGCCACGTAACAGAGTGAGCTCACGTTACTTCTCCCAGCTTCTGCCAATCTAGCAGTTCGAAAGCATGCAAAAATGCAAGTGGAAAAATAGGAACCACCTTTGGTGGGAAGGTAACAGTGCTCTGTGTGCCTTTGGTGTTTAGACATGCCGGCCACATGACCATGGAGACATCTTCGGACAGCGCTGGCTCTTTGGCTTTGAAATGGGGTGAGCAACACCCCCTAGAGTTGGGAACAACTAGCACATATGTGCAAGGGGAACCTATACCTTTACCTTTAGCCAAGGAGGAAAGGAAAAGAATGAGCTGGCTTTTGCATGTAACAGCCTTGAAGTTACTTCTTCACAAGGAGGCATGATGACCCCCATCTCTGAAGAGTCAAGTTAGGAATTTCTGAATTTTTGACACACCGAAAGTTTCACCATCACGGTCCTAGGCACTACGCTGTATCCATCATCTAATCAGAAGATTAAGAAGAAGTTGTGAAGCACTTGGGGGCAATTGTGTCAAAGACCTGTTCCTCCAGTCCCATTCCATAAGATCACTGCCTCTGTCTTTTAGGAAATATCTAAAAGCATTCACACCATTCAAGAATCTATTGGATTATGTAAATTTTTTGGGAGGAATGCTATGTAAAGACTCTTGTCATCTTACATTCGATGTTAAAGCTGTAGCAATATTTCTGCAAAGTGAGAAAAGTCAATTTCCAAACATGCAGAAAAAACACTTTTTTAATGCTTAAAATTAATGCCTTTGTCCTTTGCTCAGACACATCAGCCCTTCTCATTTGAATGTGTACGTTGGCCTGGAGCCATTGGCAGGATTGTTTTGTTTCAGATTGTCACTGTAAATTGGGAGTAAAAAGGATTTTAATCACAATCACGGACTGAAATGAATGGTTTTAAATAGTCTGTTTAAGCTTAGCGTTATGTTGTTTGTAAGTCTGTGTGTACACTTAATAATTGTTAAACAGGGCCCAGAATACTAAAAAAAAAAAAAATGATTTCACCATGTTTTAGCTCTCATATATTAAAATAAAATGTGTGTTGTGTTATTCCCTCTGTTTTCCGATTACAAAGATAAATTCCCAGTTTCATAAAAAGGTTAATAAAATATCACAAAGAGATTTTCATAGTTGCCTGAATAGGAAGGGAAGAAACTGAGCAGCAGCATAAAAATAATAGAAATTGTCTTATCTATTTTGTTCTATATCTTTTTCCATTCAAATTTCTGAACAAATATATTCATGCAAAATTTCAACTGGATGCATTTTCTGATATAACTGAAGCAGCTAATATTTTCCAATTAACCTATTTTCTAAAGCACATGGGGAAAAAAACCAAGAAGTAATGAATGGAAACCAATCAAGGAGAGAAGCAACCTAGAACTAAAAGAGAAATTTCCTCCAAGTGAGAACAATTAATCAATGGAACTGCCTGAGTTTAGAAGTTGTGGCATGCTTCCTAACTGTAAGCTTTTAAGAAGAGACTGAACAGCCATATATGTTACTATGTGATAGATGGATGGATGGATGGATGGATGGATGGATGGATGGATGAATGGATAGAGATAGATAGATAGATAGATAGATAGATAGATAGATGGGTGGGTGGGTGGGTGGGTGGGTGGGTGGGTGGGTGGGTGGGTGGGTGGGTGGGTGGGTGGGTGGATGGATGGATGGATGGATAGATAGATAGATAGATAGATAGATAGATAGATAGATAGATAGATAGATAGATAGATAGATAGATAGATAGATAGATAGATAGATGGATGATAGGTAGATAGATAGATAGATAGATAGATAGATAGATAGATAGATAGATAGATAGATACTGTAGATAGATAGATACTGTAGATAGATAGATAGATAGATAGATAGATAGATAGATAGATAGATAGATAGATAGATAGATAGATAGATAGATAGATAGATAGATAGATACTGTAGATAGATAGGTAGATAGATAGATAGATAGATAGATAGATAGATAGATGGATGGATGGATGGATGGATGGATGGATGGATGGATGGATGGATGGATGGATAGATAGATAGATAGATAGATAGATAGATAGATAGATAGATAGATAGATAGATAGATAGATAGATAGATAGATAGATAGATAAAATCACATAATATTAAAAGCTTATCTCTTTCCCACTTCATTATCCAGTTGAGTTTCTTCTCAATTTACCTTATTGCTTCTACAGATAGTTAGTTAGTTAGTTAGTTAGTTAGTTAGTTAGTTAGTTAGTTAGTTAGTTAGTTAGTGGCTTCTACAGAGGTCATGCAATTACTGATAAACAACCCTAATAAAACATATGATACATGCAAACACAAATATACGTTTAGATAAAGCATCAGCATATGCATGCATGTCAGCGTGTGGACAATAAACCAAATGAAGCATTAAATTAGAGTAAAACCGTGATAAACTTGCCACAACATGAAGCCAAAGAATCACAACAGGATTCACAATAAGATGTTTTAGTTCAATATTTAAGGAACCTAGCCATCTAATGTTTTTGATGTGGTTGCAGTGGTGTATGTTCCCTCCAATTTACATCTATTTTACTTTCACCTTATTCTTTGCCCAAATACCTTCCAACCTTTTTTTCCCTCCAAATTTGTAGTCCATCCAATTGAGCTTTCATCAGCCACCTTAATCCCAAGACTGGATTGCTTACTTTATTCATCATTTTTCAAATCTCTCTCACTTATCCATTCACAACTATTCTTGTCTTTTGCACTCCATGGAGGATTTTTTTTTTAAAAAAAAAAATCCAATCAATGTTTTCTCATTCCACAGAAACTGAATTGTAAACAATCCACAATGCTTTTGCCCTGAAGACCTAAGTCTTCTGTGTGACATACACGGCTTAATAAAGATGAATGCCTGTATCCCATCTCACTTTCCCTCTCAATTCACAAGTGATTGTTGACTCCCACCCCGTGTGTCAATGGACAATTGTATAAGAAACACACATAGGACAAGAACAAATGTCTGAATACGGCTAATAGAGCAAACGTCGGCCAATAAAACTGGCAAAACTAATTGGGGCTTCACATGATTATATTATTATAGTCAATTTGCATAGCTTTAAAAACAGAGAAACTATCAGCATGTCACCCAAAATCATTTCTATTTTTGTCCACAAGACAAAGGAACACATTTCAAGAGCCACTTCAAGGATTAGTTTAATGAAACCAGCCACACAATTTTAGTTTTTCTTTAGCTTATTCACTTAGGACACTCAGCAAAAATGTTTGATGTTCGGGTAAAATCAATATTTCCGTCCAATTACAAATGTGGACATTTTCTACATTAGTCCAGTTCCATCCATCTCTGTGGTCAGCTATAAGAACTCTCTCTTTTTTTGGCTTTTGAAAGTTATTGTTTATTTCTTAACACGTTTTACTGAAAAATAACAAACTACTAAAAAAGGAAAAAAATATGTGGAAAACTACACCACCAAAAGTGAAAAGTAAAAAGAAAGTAGTGAAAAGAAGAGTGACATGATAGCAGTATCCCTATATTTGAGGGGCTGCCACAAAGAATAGGGGTGGTCAATCTGTTCTGACCCCCCCCCTCGTTCCACATCAAAGCACACTCCGAGCCAGAGATAAATTACGGCATTTAATTAACAGACAAACAGGTCCTTGGCAGCAACCCAGCACAGACAAGCTTGGACAACAATAAGCACAGATAAGGCTTGGCAGCAATCCAGCCTGCCAAGTTTATACAAAGTTCTCCGACATTCGATTCTGTGTTGACTTCTGCAAAGAGAGGCATGTGCACAAGTAGCTTTTTATAGTCTGGAGAGGAGCCTAATGACCACCAGCTGAGCACAATTACCTCCTATAATTGCGTAATTGTTCCTGATGCCTAGTAGCTCTTCGATGGCGTGCATCCAGGAACAACTCACTACTGTCCTCCGGCTTACTCTCCCTTGTCTCCTCCCCACTGGTCCAAGGCTCAGGTGCCTCCTGGTGGCCAACCAGCCTCTCTGCGCCCTGCTCAGAGTCGGAACTCTGTCCAGGGTCCTCCATATCCTTCAGAGCTGACTCAGAGGGCCTCTCGCTGTCGGAGTCTGGTGGCAGCTCCAACGGCTCCTGCTGGGCCACAACACAACCTATTTTCCAAAGCACAAGAAGGCAAAAGAAGCACATGTTCAGCAAAGGATCCCACCCCTGGTTACTACATTTAAAGGAAGGGACCAGGTATCCAACCATCCTATCGAATTTAGTAAGATGGACAGATACTTTCAGGAAAAGGTGATCCCACAAACAACCTGGCTCTCTGTCATGTAGGCCTTTAAAGATGATAACCAGCATCTTCATTCTCAAAACTTTTTATAGTTTCTCTTTTTTAAATTTACTTTCATGGAGATCGTTTATGTGCCGTCTGGATTCACCATACCTTTTTTGGCTTGTTTATCCTTCAGCTTTTGAAGCCCTGGTATATTGCCCACTTTTCCTCTGAGTTCACTGAAATCTCCATTCCTGAAATCCAAAACGTGCGACTGATTTTTCTCAGCTGTTCTTCCCTTTGTTATCTTGAGATAGCAGCTTCCTTTAAGCGAACTGGCCCTTCCACTTTGTAGAGGCGCCTTAAAAGAAGACCTTCCATTAAAGCAAAGCGCTATTTTGAAGATCTGAACTGCCCTTAACAAAACCACCAAGAGAGAATCCAACAAGTAGAATCCTTGTTGGAAGGATTACAAGAATAAATAGAGGAAAATATTATCAGTGTTACGTTTATTTATATGTCTTCCTCCACAGAGTGTGTTAGGATGCTGTGAAATGTATACAGCAGGACAATTAGATAAGTCATCTATTATCATGTTACATTTTAAGTAATTATTAAATAATATTTTCAAAAATAGTCAGAACTAATGCAGGCATTTTATATCTAACAACTGCCAAAACCAGGAACACATTTTTATTGGGTTTAACCATATGTACACATTTAGTTAATGATCCTTACAGTGGCTTCTTTCCAGTTTAAGCTGTTTGTAAAATCACACGCAACACTTTTCTTCTGTTTGAAAAGAAGAGGAAGAGGTTAGGGGCAGGGAAGGAATGTAATAGGCTCCAGGTTGTGCAAATAAGACACAACTCTTTTCTCTGATTTTGGTCTTGCTAGCCTACAGTGTAGAGCTTCAAGATACTGCATGTTTTTAAATATGTACCTATAAAGGAGAATATTTCCAGTTCAGGACTGAGATGAAGAGAGCACCAGTGCTCTCTGAACTTGGATGTTTATCAGTAAGAAGCAGTAGCTCATGGTGCCCTTCACATTTTCAGACTTCATTTCCCATTGTACAGAGGCAAAGGATACTAGACAAAAGCAATGAATTGTGGGAAATAGATCTAAAACATCTGAAGGGCACTAAGTTGCTTAACTACTGCATAACCCCCTATTCCCATGATAGTGAACCAGAGGTGGGTTCCTACCAGTTCACACCAGTTCGGTAGAACCGGTTCGTCAAATCTATCGAACCGGTTAGAAGAGGTTCTACCAGTGGACCCGGAAAGCAGGCCACACCTACAGAACAGGTTCCAAAAAATTTTGAAACCCACCACTGACACACACAGACAGACAGACAGACAGACAGACAGACTCACACACAGAGAGAAAGAGAAAGAAAGGAAAAGAGAAAGAAAGAAAAAAAGAAAAAAGGAAAGAAAAAGTGAGAGAAAAAGGGAAAAGGGACAGAGAGACAAAAGGAAGGAGAGACAGAGAGAGAAAGGGGGGGGAGAGAGACAACACATGGCTGGCAAGCCACTCCCACCAGGTCACATGGCCGGCAAGCCACTCCCACAAAGGAGGCCACACCCACAGAGTAGGTTCGAATTTTTTTTGAAACCCACCACTGTGGTGAACTTATGGCCCATGTGCCCAAAGTGGCACTCAGAGCCATTTTGCCTGACATGCGTGCCATCGCCTGTCCCTCTTTCGAGTTTCTGGCGTGCATGAATGTGTGGTGATCAGCTAGCCTTCGTGCGTGCGGCAATGCGGGAAACTTGAAAGTTTTCTGGTCTGGCCATGCACACCAGCCAGCTGATTATCATGCATGCATGCGCACCAGTAACCAGAAGACTCGGTGTCTGGTGCACATGTGCATACTGGTAAATGAACGTCTGGTTCCCAACACATCCATGCACGCATATGCACCCGCATGCCCCTTTGGAGCTCCTCTTCTGGGTTGTGCAGCTGATAAGTGCGTGCAAAGTGCTCCCTCTTTGGTACTCAGTGCTGAAAAGGTTTGTCATCAGTGCCCCGTTCCATTCTTCTCAAACTCTGCCTCAAGCTCTTTGCTCCAAGCCTACTTTCAGGAAGAAAGGGGGAGGGGAGGATAATGATTTATCAGATGTAGTGAAAGAACATTTGTTTCTCTCACTATTGGTCAGATAGGCAACTGTGGTTCAATGATATCTGGATCCCTAACTTTACTCCAGGTCAGTGTTTCTCCGCCTTGCAGACTTTTTGATATGCAAGACTTCAACTCCCAGAATGGGTGGACTTCAACTCCCAGAATTCCATACTGGCAGCAGAATCCTGGGAGTTGAAGTCCTCACACCTTAAAGTCTATATGAGCCGAGGTGGCGCAGTGGTTAGAGTGCAGTACTGCAGCCACTTCAGCTGACTGCTAGATCAGCAGTTCGGCGGTTCTAATCTCACCGGCTCAGAGTTGACTCAGCCTTCCATCCTTCCGAGGTGGGTAAAATGAGGACCCGGATTGTTGTTGGGGGCAATATGCTGACTCTGTAAACCGCTTAGAGAGGGCTGAAAGCCCTATGAAGCGGTATATAAAAATCTGCTATTGCTATTGCTATTGCTATAAAGGTTGACAAACAATGCTCTAGGTACCCAAAAGATAATTACCCAGGCCTCAAACCAGGGGTGGGTTTTTACCGGTTCGGACCGGTTCAGACCGAACTGGTACTAGCTTGGCAGCCTGGGTCCCTGGAACAGACAGCAACACAGGTTCTCCTGACGGGGCCATAGACACCGCCATTTTGTTTTTTGCTTCTGCGCATGCGCAGAGCAATTGTAGTTGTACTGCACATGTGCATTCAGCATGCATCAAGTGCACACACGGCACATCCCTGAGCGAACCGGCAGTAGTCTCTGCCGGAACTCAGCCCTGCCTCAAAGCCTTCCATGTCAGAGGCATGGAAAGATAAAGAAATGGATACAGAACTATATTCAATCAGCTGTCCTCCCAGTTCGTCTTTGACAGCGTCCACTGTGAAGGGGTTCCCGCCATGTTCAGCTGTCAGCCAGTCTGACAGGTCCTAATCGTCAAGAGATCTGCGCGATTGCTAAAGTGCACTCAGATAAACATATGGTGTTGGGTGAAATTACTCTGAACGATCATCAAGTAAAGTGCAAGTTATTGAGGCTGCATCGGCTTGCGATATTCCAATTACCCTCTTAAAAAAAAAAAGATCTGGCTCATCCCAGCAGAAGAACACAATGGAAAAGGCTGAAAGCAACTTTGTGATTGGAATGAATGGTAAAGTGGGCCATGCAAAAGAAGAAGCCTTTGCTATCCCATCTGAATCTCACATCTGGAGAGGCAAGGTCAAATTCGGGTACCAAAGATGGAAGCCCCATGCAGGATGGACATGCAGAGTTGCCTGGATGAAGATCTTAAACAGGTCGGACATAATTTCCTCTTTTTTCATTTGAAAAGGTTTTTATTTTCCATTTTTTTCATTTTCATACACTCACATATATACTGTGCATAGCCGGAGCCATACAACATTAAACAATAATCGCAGCAATTCCTCTTGTCAACAATACCCCCAAAAATAGAAACCCAATATACCTCTTCCACTCTCCATACACCTCTTTCTTCCGCCCCCCTCCAACTTTCTATCTTCCCTCTATCATCCCCCTCTACCCTACTTCCCCTCCCCCTCTACCACTCCTCTCTCCCGATCCACTCCCTCCCTTCCTTCTCACCCTCCCTCCCATCCTCTCCCCCGTCCCTCTCTACCCATCTTTCTTCTATCCCACTCCTCCTCCCCTTGGTGTATTTCCACTATATGTCAATGTACTTAACTTATCCGATTTTTACAGAGAAATTAAAGAAGAACAGTATACATGTGAAGTCGCATTACATTGAGATCTAACACATCGTATCTAACCTAGTATATATCCCTCCCTCCCCCCACCCTCCCCCCAACACCCCACCTCCCTCCCCCCCCCGACTTCCCAGAGCCTGTACACGGTATAGATTTTTAACAAACACAGTCTAAAATATATTGAGAAAAAAAGAAATAAAAAGGGGTTAATAACATCTCTACATTGATCTTAGCTTCTTGCTACGCTAACATAATTTCCTCTTGATGTCTCACAGTCACGGGAAGGTGGCTCTTAGGAACAATGTAGGCATAATACACCAGCAAGCTTCATATTTATTTATTGACAGTAGTAGTCGTAGAGTTCAAAACATTCTCAAAGATCCATCTCATCCTGGGCACTTTTTAAAAAAATTATTACCATGTGGCCGATGGTACAGGATAATAAAAACAAGGACAAACAGGCTGAAAAACAACTTGTATCCCAGGGCAGTAACTATATTGAATTCTACCATAGAGTGCAATATTGGGTTTTCAATGTCAATCATAAAGAATGTGAAGGATGTATGTTTGTATTTTTATCATTGTAATGTACACTGAATAGCAATAGCAATTAGACTTATATACCGCTTCATAGGGCTTTCAGCCCTCTCTAAGCGGTTTACAGAGTCGGCATATCGCCCCCACAATCTGGGTCCTCATTTTACCCACCTCGGAAGGATGGAAGGCTGAGTCAACCCTGAGCCGGTGAGATTTGAACCGCCGAACTGCAACTAGCAGTCAGCTGAAGTAGCCTGCAGTACTGCACTCTAACCACTGCGCTACCTCGGCATTTAATTTCATTAGACGGCATTTAATTTTGTTGTGCCACGTGCAATGACAATAAAGTAAATTAAACTAAACTAAACATACAAGAAAGTTTTAACCTTTGTTGCATTGTACACATATGTGAGGTTTTTGATTGCCAGATCGAACCTGTTTGTCTTAGAGCTGCCACGTTGGGCAAACTAGAACCTTCACTAATTAGATTAAATGGATTGTGTCAATCCAGCCAATGTCTCTCGGAGGCCATATGTCTCTATGAGTCTGGCTTATGCCATCATGTCTACCCTGGCAACAGTTTTCCACCCTTCTGGCCAGAAGCCTTTCCCATCACCTGCTACCTTTCCATTTTAGCTGGGCATTCATATTCCCAAATTAATCCTGGAAACTAGAAACTCTTCGGCCAAAGTAGCAGAAAGGCTATCCATCTTTTACGTGATCAACCGATGACATGAATCTATGGAATGTTGGAGGAGGGCTCTTTCAATGCATGCTTCACAATCCCCATCAGAAATGTTATATATTGTATTTACTGTATTTTTCAGAGTATACGATGCACCAGAGTATAAGATGCACCAAGGTTTTGAAGAGGCAAATTATATATATATATATATATATATATATATATATATATATATATATATATATATATATATATATATATAGATATAGATATAGATATAGATATAGATATAGATATAGATATAGATATAGATATAGATATAGATATAGATATAGATATAGATATAGATATAGATATAGATATATAGATATATAGATATATATATAGATATAGATATATATATATATAGATATATATATATATATAGATAGATAGATAGATAGATAGATAGATAGATAGATAGATAGATAGATAGATAGATAGATAGATAGCATTCTGCAAACCTCCCAAAAATGGCACATTTTCGCAAAAATTGGCCTTTTAAAAAAAGGGGGGGCGTGAATAGCTTTTAGGAGGTTTGTAGAGTGCTCCTGTGGGGTGGGGCAAAAGTGAGCAAAAGTGAGCAAAAAATGGCCCATTGTTTTGCTCATTTCTGCCCTCCCCAGCCCCCAGGAGCTCTCTGAAAGCCTCCTAAAAGCTATGCACAGCCATTTTGGTGAAGGGGGTGGGGTTTCAGAAAGCAAAAAATGCTTATTCGGTGTATAAGATGCACCCAGATTTTCAGCCTCTTTTTTTGAGGGGAAAAAAGTGCGTCTTATACTCTGATTAATACGGTAGTTGTCAGGTTGAAGTTCTCAGTCTGGTCCTCTGTTGTAGAGGGGGTGTACTCTCTCCTGATTGGTTGTGTGCTGATCAGTTTCCCTATAAAAGGAGCTGTGCCAGCCCAGGAGCAACAATTGCCTCACAGGTGGTAAATAAAGAGCTGTTAGAAGTCACACAGGCCTCAGCTCCATTCATCGCCCAGAACTTAACAAGGAAAATGCTATTTCTATTGGATGGAGGATCTTCTACTTGTGACCATGGATTTTTGTTCCCCCAATGCAATGATCTAGGACTGTGAGGGTGAATCTATGGCCCACGTGCCAGAGGTGGCATGCAGAGCCCTCTCTGTGGGCACATGCATCATCACTAGCTGCCGTTATGGGTTCTGGCAAGCACATGTGGGGCGATCAGCTGGTCTCAAAGACCAGCTGTCTGGCATGCATGGACATGTTAGACCCCGGAAGAGCAGCTGGCGGCTGTGCACATGGCCAGCTGTACTTTCCTGGGTTCCGGCACTCTGGTGCGCACAGTCCAGTTTCACCACTTGGTGCTGATCTAGGAGTTCCAAATTGGGAATGAAACAAGGGGGAAAGAGCACATTAGGGGTGGGTTGCTGCTGGCATTACTGCCGGTTCAGCACGCAAAAAATGGTGGCAAATACTCCATGTGCATGCGCATTTGCAGCTAAAAAAGGTCTGTGCATGCGCAGAACATTAGAAAGGGGGGAAGAATTGTAGATTTTTGCAATGAAGATTGTTCTGTGCATGCGCAGAACCAAAAATAAAGATGGCGCCCTGACAATAGAATCGGTTCAGGGGCGTGGCAGGCTGTGTTACTACCTACTTGGCTGAACCGGTAGGAACTCGCTTTGGGAGCTCATGTGTCTCTATATCCCAGTCCTCTCCATGTCTTTAAAAAGTCTTGAGAGACTTGAGAGACCGCCTGCTGCCAATTACCTCCAATAGACCGATTAGATCCCACAGATTAGGCCTCCTCCGAATTCCATCCGCTGGCCAATGCCGACTGGCGACCACCCGGAGGAGGGCCTTCTCTGTGGCTGCTCCGACCCTCTGGAACGAGCTCCCCGTGGAGATTCGGACCCTCACCACCCTCCAGGCCTTCCGCATAGCCCTTAAAACCTGGCTGTTCCGACAGGCCTGGGGCTAATGAGGTTTTTTTTGTCCCCCCTCGAATGGTATGGTTGTTGTGTGCTTTTAAATTGTGGTATTGTTCTGTTCGTCTTTTTTATTCCTTATTTGTACACCCCCCCCCCTTGACTTGGGTTGTGAGCCGCCCTGAGTCCCCTTCAGGGAAAAGGGCGGCACAGAAATATAATAAATTCAATTCAATTCAATTCAATTATGAAAGTTTCCATATTCAAATCCTCTTGGTATAGCCCTGTAAAGATCAAGTGATGATTCACAGGGATGCTTGGGCGAAAAAGATCAACCTTTGAGAATGCTTGTTGCTTGAAAGCTGTAGAATCAATCCTAGGTTCTTGTCAACTTGAATAAAGGAAATGGATTTAACAGCAATGCGTGGCTGAAGGACAAATTTGACTTTCTTTTGTTAGTGCTATTGTCATTGTTACCAGTTGTGACACTGAATAATGTGTGCTCTCAAAGAACGCCTGACCATGAATACCTCTGGAGACAAAGAAAGACTATTAAACCGGATCATTTGTATGAATTTAGACGTGTGCGTTTAAACTTAAGTTGCGATTATGATTCCAAGTAAAGAAAACTTGGAAGTCAAAATCTTTGCAAGTTTCCAATCACACAGGATCGTCCATTAGCTAAGGCTAGGTGGAAATTGAATTCTCACAACACCTCAACTCTAAATCCAGGTTAATAAAACACAGTTGCTAGCATTACATAATACGATATCCTCAAAAAATACATCACCTCATGGCATAATGGGATGGCCTGGTTCATGCAACATCCTCTGACAATGGTTAGCCATCCTACACTGAACCAGAAACTACCCAAAATGGTAGCCTAGACTAACATGCACTCTAGAATTTGATATTTTGTAAATACGTTCTCAACAGAGTCAATCCTCATTTGATTACTATAAATCCTAAATATGGAGGTTATCATATTTAACCTCTAAAGGTGGGCCAGAAGCTTGGAAATCAAGTGTAGTTCTAGAATGCTTCAAATGTGAATTAATAATAGCAGAGCAGAGCAGAGCAGAGCAGAGCATAAAGGTAAAGATTCCCCTCGCACATATGTGCTAGTCGTTCCCGACTCTAGTGGGCAGTGCTCATCTCCGTTTCAAAGCCGAAGAGCCAGCATTGTCCGAAGATGTCTCCATGTCATGTGGCCGGTATGACTAAATGCCAAAGGCGCAGGGAATGCTGTTACCTTCCTACCATAGGTGGTTCCTATTTTCTACTTGCATTTTTACATGCTTTCAAACTGCTAGGTTGGCAGAAGCTGGGACAAGTAATGGGAGCTCACTCTGTTAGGCGGTGCTAGGGATTCGAACCGCCGAACTGCCGACTTTTCTGATTGACAAGCTCAGTGTCTTAGCCACTGAACCACCGCGTCCCTTATTAGCATAGCATGGCATAGCATAATACAGTACAATATTGTACAATGCAGTATAATACAGTATAATATAATAAATATGATACAATACACTTATTAAATCAGTTAATAAAGAAGCACCAAGGAGTCCTTGTACGTATCTTATTTCTAGGAGACTCCTATGGGTTCAGTCTCAAGTCCCATGAAACCTGAAGTGTCATACTTTGATGGGGGTCTGCAAATCTCCGAGCTGTTATTAGCAGTTCATTGGGAGGGAGGGGAAAGCCCCTAATAATCCTTCAAAAATACAAATGTACAAGCAACATATTTTTCTTTTGGAACATGTGTGACAAAAGACAGTGAGAAGAAAATGGCATTCGGTAATATAGCTGACTATTACGTATTTCTATTTAAAAGACACTGTTCTAATCTTCAAAGAGATCTCCCTGAGATCAAGGATTTTCAGAAAAGTAGAACTGACGTGATTTGTGGATAAGTGGTCTCTTGAACTATGAAATGGAGCAGCCAACTTCTATTATATGATGTATAATAAATAAATGAATATCATGTAATACAGATCAAACGTGGAACAGAAAGCGTAGAGTCTATTAGCCTAGCACTGTAGAACCAACCGTGAATGAAAATACTAGCGGGAATCAGAGAGCCATTAAAGTGTTTCATTGACAAAATTAAGCGTGATGAAGTGCATTTATTTGCAAACTTTAATACAATGTCTATTGACAATGGAAGCAAGGACAAGGCTGATAAGATGCCACCCCTAAAACATTGTTGCAAGACAGCGCCGGTCATCAAATTCACATTGGTTGATATTTTTGGAAAAACAAATCAATCTATGGGACTAAATAGAAAAAGACAAGGATACAGCCACTGCGTGTACAGATTCTCCTTCACACTTCCCTTCTCCTACCTCATGCTGAGTTATCACAAGCACATTCAATCCGTGATGCCTATAACATTAGAGCAATAATTTGCGAAACAACCACCACAGGCCCAGAGACAGAAGCACATCGTTCACACCTGATTTCACCCCAAAACTCAATATTTCTTGGTGGAAGTAATTCACACATTCCATTGAAAGACACTGAGTGATAAGCTGCCAAGTGATGAGATATTGAGTGATGATAAATATATGTGTGAATTAGACATCGGTGGTTGCAGCCCTATCTTCAGTTGCAGTTTTATAAAAGACATACTCAGTTGAAACTCCCCATGGTTTCCCTACAACTAAAGACAGAAATGCACCACAAAAACTTTGAAATCCTCCAAATCCGTTGAGAGACCTTAGTTGAGCTTCTGGGATTGATAGTCGCAGCATCATTTTGTTGGGAAGAAGGCGATCTTACATGAGGATAAAATTATTGATGATTCTATATTGATGAATATTTCAGTTCTCTGAGTACAGAGTGTTAACACTCTGAGCATTGAAAGGCACTATCTCTGCCAAAGAAATAGGAGAGGAGAGAATTTTAACAAATGTTCTGCAATTCATCCATGATGATTCATCTAAAACAAGGTATAATTTACTAGGTCCGTGTCAAAGTTGTTATTGATTTAATACTCAAACTATATTGTCCCTCTCCCCAACCCCCACAGGAAGTATATATTAATTACATGTGAATTTATATGAAATATTTCAGCGTACACAATGTTTACCACTCCAGAAGGATCTGGAGCTTCTCCAGAAACAGTTTCATACTTGTCTGTGAAGTTATTTGGAAGTATCTGGCTCACCCTATCACAAATATTTGTTCTGGGGTCTTCCATTCTCCCTCTCACCATGAAACGTACAGACCAACAATTGTGGCTAAGAAGAGAATGAGGCATCTCCCATGGGATCCATCCATTCATCTCAACTAGAGCTCAAACCCAGGTCAAAGGAACCATACTTTTGGGTGTAGAAGCCATGTGGCCCAATGATCATAGCTTTGCCTCTATGCGCCATGCGCCTTCCCAGCCAATTTAACTAAATGCACATGTGGCAGTCCCTGAGATCAGGGGGCAACTCCACCGCCTCGGAATGGATGGATGCTATGACAGGTCCCCATTGATTTATACTGCACCACTTGCCAGGAATATAATCATTCTCCTATTCAGATGCTAGGAGATGCTGACAAGCCGATCCATCCCACTCCTTGACTCCACACCACAGGCAAGAGCGAAGAAGGGAGTGGAAAGGTGGAAAGACTGAGGGCAGGTCCTTTTCTCTTCCACTTCAAGACAAAAGAGTCCTTTCATAGTCACTTCCCTCTGTAATTCCTGAAACTTGAATTCTATTACGCTCAGACCAATGATTACATGATGGGATTAAGTGCCCTCCATAGAAGCTTGGATCAGATTTGTTTTATTATTATTATCATTTCCAAGCTGCAGAGTAGCACACCCAAACCTATTCACAGTGGGAAAGGGGAGGACTTTCACACTGACACACTCGCACTCTCCTGCAACACACATCCATAGGAAGGAAAAGCAATAGAAATTTAAGTCTCATTGCATGCCCCCCCCCCCCAAGTAACAGAAGCTCATTCACCATCGGCTTGATAGATTTCCTCCCGCACAACATTTTGGCACATGGGAACAATGGGGGGAAAAATGAAAACGAACCACCCCCCTTAAAAAAAAACGACAACATGTATATTTATTTTTCCTTCTAAGTCAACTCTGAGCAATGCGCGTTTCCAGGAAGAAGGTTTAAAGAGGGGGAAAGGAATACATTTCGAAAGAGGATCGTGCATTAGCAGGAAAGTGAAGAAGAAGAAGAAAAAGGGGGGGGGGAGGACAAAGCGGCATTGTACAGGAGCTCTGAAAGCCTTTTGTTACCCATCCACAAAGTCTTTAAATGCCCTGCTGAATGGGAATTTTGCCAAGCTCAGACTGGCTACTTGGCCTTAATAAGTGCACCTCCTACTGGCCCTTTTCATGGAGAGAAGTCTGGCTTTTTTTCCCCGGCTTGAAACCCCCGCTAAGATGCTGAAGAGAGGAAATAGCTGCTGAAATTGGGGGGGGGGGGGAGAGAGAGATCCAACAGATAAATGGCTTCAAGTTAAAGGCAATCTAACTCACCGTCCCTCCCTATCCCCCTCCCCCCCAAAAGAGACATAAAACAACAATCATTTTTTTTGCAAAAAGAAAAAGAAAGAGAGAGAAAGAGAGAATGAAAGAGACGGGGAGTCTTGCTGCCAGGTGAAATGCAGACGAAAAAGAAAACTTTGTCCAATTGTATCAGGCGAGAATTCCCCCTGGGGGGGGAGGGGGGCTTATTCCAAGCCTGCCGCTGACATAAAAGCTGACAAAGGCTTTGCAACCATGGCAGAGAGTGTGCAAGCTGCCGCTCAAATGAATTGCAGGCAGCTAAAAGAGAACCAACCTTCGCCCCGCACCCTTAAAAGGGGAGACCACGGATAGAAGCCCCCAAACCTCCCTGCGCTCTTCAGCATCGCTACAAGTTGAATCTGATGCTCGTCCCCTGATTTCATTTCGACTCGTGGCTTTTCACGGGCATCAACGCAGAGCCAGCAGACATTTCCCCCCTCCTTCCTTGGCAGGGCCATTATCCCCCCAGGTGGGAGCTGCCTGGTCAGCCTGGGATTTCCAGGGAGAACCCTATGCATAAGCCCAGCACAAGCGTTGCAATTCACGCTGCCAGTCTACCGCAGGGACCAAGGCGAAGCCTGCCTTCCCGTGTTTCATAAGGAGCAACCTTTTCACCAGTCACCTGTTAGCCTCCGATCAACCTCCCCCTTGCAAAAAAAAAAAAAACCCCGTCAAAGGTTTGCATTCATGCGCAGTTCAACAACGGCGAGCCTCGAGTAAACTTTATTATTGTCCCTGCTGTGGCACATGGGTTCCAATGCTGCATTTCTGGGCTAACTGCGTCTGCCTGGGCATTGGTAGGAGGCAGAGAAAAACAGCATGCATTGTTTCGCCCGTGTCACAGAGGGCATTACATGGCATGCTCAGGTTGGGTGAGATGTGGTAGACTTGTCCTGAGACGGCCCGTTAATGAATGGCTGCTGTCGATCACGGAAGCCAACCTACCCCTTCTCTTATCAAATGGCGCAACTTCACTCCCCCCCAAAAAATTCTACTGTTTCATGCCCGGCTCTGGCTGATTTTTCCAGGAGACGCCAAACTCAAGCCCTGATCAATTCCGCCTTCTCTCGCCGCCTTCTCCAGCCCAACTCCAGTACAATGAGCTTTGCTCCTTTTTAATTAGAAAATGTGTCTACCAACTGCAGAGAGAGAGAGAGAGAGGTGTGCCCCCGGATCACTCAAAGGGGAGTTAGGAAGCACCGTGCATGCAAACTACAGATCGACAGGCGATCTTTTCCAAGAACAAAGACCAAAATCCTCGACCCTTTTCTACTCTTAAAGCTACCGGTCACCGAAGCTCCAGAAGATTAGAAACAAACCAAGCCGAGAAAGAACGCCAACCCACCTTGGCTTTTCACTCTAGTTGTGCTTTGATGGTAGACTTCTGGGCTTCAAGACCGAGGAGGAAGCTCTCAGCAACTCAAAGCACGCCTTAAGCCAACCTGCCAACCTTTTCTCCAAAGCCATTCTTCTCGCCAATCCACGAAATTCCAAAAAAAAGAGCGCATAAAAATAAACCCAGAGACGACTTACCGGTGACTTCAAGATCCAGGGTGAGGAGCGAGACCACAAACAGCAGAAAAGCCAGCTTGGGTAGCCAAACAGATCCAAGATTATTCTCCATTATTTCCAAACACACCTACGGATATTTGGGTCCAGTCCAAAACCAGCAACAATCCCACACTTATGTCCCCACTTCGGTCTCCTTCCTCCTTTGGAATCGGGCTGTTTTAGTTCTCCACGCTGACCAGGTTTTAGGGATTTTTCTTATACTTATGATTTGGGCCAAAATACAAACAAATCCCCCACCAAAAAAGGGGGGAAAAAGTTGCGTTCGATCCTCAAGCCAAAAGATGCCAAGACACTAACTCAAGAAAAAGAGAGAAGAGGAAGAGGAGGAGGGAAGAATTCCCTCGGTTTGAAAAGCATCCATCAGAAGAAGAAGAAGGAAAAAAATCCAGCCAGGAATGGAGAAGGGGAGGGAAAAAAAGCGAAGGCAGTTCTGCATTAAACGGAGAGCGAATTATCCATCTCTGCTGGTGTCCAAAGTGAAATAAGACCAGCGCGTCGGAGATCCTACGAGGGAAGAATCATCCGAGGTATCTCCTCCTCCTCCAATTTCCTCGGCAGATGTTCCTTGCAGGCAGCAGCAGGAGAAGGAACGAAGGATGCGCGAAGCCCTCACTTGTTACGGATGCTGGGTCCAGCACCAGTATGTGAGAGAGGGAAGAGTTAGAGCGCAAAACCTCCACTGAGCCCTCGAAGCTCTGATGGAAAATGTGGAGAGCGGAGAGGAACCGACTGGATCTGGGAAAAGAGAGATTCTGCGCGCGGGGGGGGGGGAGAATCAGAGCAAATGACAGTGGGGAGAGCTGGGGGGGGCGGGGAAGGAGCGTGGGGGGGGGAGACCGCTTGGCTTTCGGCAGCTGTATTCGCCGAGCGCAGAGCTACGGAGCCACGAGCAGTGGCGCCCTCTGTAGGCCAAATTCGGGAAGTCACTTCGGGCGATGGGAAAGGATGCTGCTCCCAGCGTTGCGATAGACTCCCGATCGGTTCGAGTCGGTCTTTGCGAAACGTCCTCCTTAGCGATCGGGACTCGCCTCGTGCACCCTTGGCTTGATGAGATTTGCCAGCCGTGGGAGTTTCCGAGCTGCAGCAAGAGGAGGGGACTGCAGCGAGGCGATCCCGTAATCTGCGAGCACCGAATAAAGCCGGCATCTCGAGATCATCCAGCTTGGGGGTGGGGGGTGGGGAGTTCGTCCCCCTTTTCTTTGCAGAAGCCGTTGAACTCGAGTCATAGGGGTCTGCGTAGTCCGCCCCTCCTCAAAATAAGCCCCAAAAAGTTGGAAATGGGTCCCTTTGAATAGGTGGAAAGAAGTTGCTTAAAAGTATGGTTTAAATAATATAGACTCTATCTTACTTATATAGAGTCTATTATTTATAGACTCTATATAAATAAGATAGAGTCTGTATTATATATTATTATATATTATATATTATTATATACATCTTCAAATCCCCAAAAGTTTAACCTTAAACTGTCTACTGTGGACCTCACCCCATTCCTAAGATGTCTGTAAGGGGCGTGCATAAGTGCACCATCGTGCCTACCATCCCTTTCCTATTGTCCCCATTTCATTCATACCCATGTTTATTCTTATACCTATTATCTTGTAAACGACTGACAAATCAAATAAATAAATACATAAAATTATTTATTGTTTAAAAATTACATTAAAATGATAAATTATGTAAAAGTGCAGAGAACAGCAACCAGGATGATTAGAGGACTGGAGGCTAAAACATATGAAGAATGTTTGCAGGAACTGGGCATGGCTATTGAGGACCAGTGAAGACATGATAGCAGTCTTCCAATATTTGAGGGGCTGCCACAAAGAGGAGGGGGTGAAGCTATTTTCCAAAGCACCTGAAGGCCAGACAAGGAACAATGGATGGAAACTGATCTGGGAGAGATTCAATCTAGAAAGAAGGAGGAACTTTCTGACAGTGAGAACAATCCACCAATGGAACAGAAGTTGCCTTTGGAAGTTGTGGCAGCTTCATCACTTGACCATTTCAAGAAGAGATTGGACTGCCATTTGTCTTAATGATGTAGGACTGTGGTGGTGAACCTATGTAAGAGCCGAGGTGGCACAGTGGTTAGGGTGCAGTACTGCAGGCCACTTCAGCTGACTGCTATCTGCAGTTCAGCGGTTCACATCTCACCGGCTCAGGGTTGACTCAGCCTTCCATCCTTCCGAGGTGGGTAAAATGAGGACCCGGATTGTTGTTGGGGGCAATATGCTGACTCTCTGTAAACCGCTTAGAGAGGGCTGAAAGCCCTATGAAGCGGTATATAAGTCTAACTGCTATTGCTATTGCTATTGCTATGTCATGCCTGCCACAGGTGGCACGCAGAGCCATATTTGCTGGCACAGCCGCCCTCTGGCATGCATGTGTGCACTGGCCAGCTGATTTTCAGCCTTCTGGAGGACTGGGGGAGGCCATTTTTGCCCTTCCCAGGCTTCAGGAAAGCCTCCGGAACTTGGGGAGGCAAAAGTTCCCCCCACACTGGGGTCCCACATGCATGTGTGTGGGGTGGTGGTGTCGCTCGCACATGTGCAGGCTATTGCGCATACCCAGACAGTTTTGGCACACCTTTGGAAAAAGATTAGCCATCACTGGTGTAGGGTCTCCTGCTTGAGCGAGGGGTTGGACCAGTTGACCTACAAGGACCCTTCCAACTCTGTTAATCTGAAATAGGTGTGTATAGGGAGCCCTATACACAACTATTACATTATAAAGGGAGCTCTCTACAGCTGTGTTCAGCAAGCCAGCTGCTAAAAAAACAAAGCAGCCTCAGGTGAGGCAATCAGAAGCGATAAATCAAATGACCACACCTGGAGGAGTTTTCCTCTGAAGTTTACTTTTTAAAAAACCAATTGGATTTTTAATTTTTCAGAAGGTGACCAAAAAGAAGCACCTTATTCTCTATCCTGCATCAGAATACAGAACAATAACACCCAAAGTAAACATAAAATCCAGAAAATAAAAATGCAAAAGAGGAAAAAGATTTCCCCTCCCCCTCCACCAAAAAAACAACAACACCCCAACAACCTTAAAGTCCCTATCGGAATTTAATCATCCAAAATTCACTTGCTTCTTTGGAATGAGTGCATTGGTCAATGTATAAAATCAGTCTGTTATTTGCCTCTTAATAGTCTAAGAAGGCTGATGAGAAAGGAAGAGAGCTGAGAATTTCGAAGAATAAAAGACAAAGAATGAAGCAGCAGATCAATAGTAAGCATGAAGCAGCACAAGGTCTTACCAGTTTGAATATAAGACCCTTAAACCACCAAACCTAGACAAACAGAACCATGTTAGTTATGTCCCTCCAAATACAAAGGCAAAGCAAAGAAGCCATTTTAAGGCTGAATGTGTCACATAGCATGCAAAGTCATCATAAAGTTTGCCCTCTTTGGGCTTAGCTATTACAAACCATGGTTGACAAACCACAATTGATGGTTTGGCATGTTGGAGGAACACAACCAGACCCAGTGGATGAGGAGTCTGAGTACAGAAGCAGAAGGGGAGAGAGCAAAAAGAGAGAGAAAGGGTAAGAAGTAGACCCCTCACTCCTTACATCAACCTCCATGTCTAGAAAAATGGAGGGTTTTTTCCTCCATCTTTACTCTTCTGAGATTTTTTTTTCTTTTGCTTAGCAGTCTGGACCACAATTGTGGAATTTTTCCAAGGGTTTCCCCTCCAAATAATAACCAGAGCTGACTGCTTAGCATCTAAGCCAGATAAGGTTAGCTAGGTCATGCCAACTAGTTCTCCCATTACTTTTTTTTTTTTTACAAATCAGCTTTGCTTCATTATTATTTTCCTTCTTGCTGAGATTGTGACCATCATATATGATTATATCCTACATTTCTCTAGGACAGCATTTTTCAATCTTAGCAGCTTTAAGATGGGTAGGCCAGTGGTGGGTTTCAAAATGTTTTCAAACCTACTCTGTGGGTGTGACCTCCTTTGTGGGAGTGGCTTGCTGGTCATGTGACCTGGTGGGAGTGGCTTGCTGGCCATGTGTTCTCTCTCTCTCTCTCTCTCTCTCTCTCTCTCTCTCTCTCTCCTTCCTTTTGTCTCTTTGTCCCTTTTTTCTTTTTTTTCTTTCATTTCTCTCTCACTTTTTCTTTCTTTTTTCTTTCTTTCTTTCTTCCTTTCTTTCTCTTTCTCTCTCTGTGTGAGTCTGTGTGTGTGTGTGTCTGTGTGTGTGTGTGTGTCTTTGCCTCTCTCTCCCTCCCTCCCTCCCTCCCTCCCTCTGTGTCTCTCTATGTCAGTGGTGGGTTTCAAAAATTTTTGGAACCACTTCTGTAGATGTGGCCTGCTTTCCGGGTCCACTGGTGGAACCTCTTCTAACCGGTTTGGTGGGTTTGATGAACCGGTTCTACCGAATAGGTGCGAACTGGTAGGAACCCACCTCTGGGGTAGACCAACTCCCAGAATTCCTCTGCTGGAGAGTGGAGAGGGGTGGAGAACACAGGAGAGGATAGAGGAAAGGAGTAGAGTGGAGTGGAGTGGAGAGAGGAGAGGAGAGAGGAGAGAAGAGAAGAAGGGGGAAGGGAAAGGAGAGGAGAGCAGAATTCACAGACCAGTAAGGTCAGATGCAGAGCTAAAGAAGGCCTATGTCCATCTGGCATACAGTATGTGCATTCATAAATTTATTCTCCTCTATTTACAATACAACAGCAGAGTTGGAAGGGACCTTGGAGGTCTCCTAGTCCAACCCTCTGCCTAGGCAGGAAACCCTATTTCTACATTAATATATAAAGAAAGTTAGAGTTGATAAGCTTCGGTGCAATACGACATGTTCTACAAGCGTTTAATTTTTTTTTAAAGGCTCATTCATTCATTCATTGAAAAGGTTCATTCATTCAACTGGCCTGCCACCAATTTCAGTGGGTTTAATTATGACAGTTTGCAGCAGGAAAAAAAAAAAACCCTTCAACGAGAAGGAATAATAAGACCTCCGCAGGAACGGGGTTCAAACAAATGCTCCATAAAACATTCATGTAGGGTTAGGAATAAAATATTTAAAACATGAAGTAACAGAGAAAGAAACCTAATTGCATGCAGACACTTGGAGCAAACCTGCTTGTTTCTGAATGTTGTCAGGTCAGGAAGTGGGGGCTCTAGCAGAGAGCCAAATCTGCAAATTCTAGCAGTCTCTCTAGCCATTAGATATGTCTAGTTTAATGAAAAGAAGGACTAAGGGTGGCATGACAGCAGTGTTCTCATGTTTGAGGGGCTCCTGCAAAGACGAGGAGATCAAACTATTTTCCAAAGCATTAAGCAGGCAGGACAAGAAACAATGGATGCAAACTAACCAAGGAGTGAAGCGACCTAGAACTAAGAGAAATTTCCTAATGGCGAGAGCAATCAACCAATGGAATGGTTTGCCTTCAGAAGTTGTGGGTGCCCCATCATTAGAGCCTTTCAAAAAGAGATGGATAGCCATCTGAAACGATACAGCATCTCCTCCTCAAGTACGGGGTTGGACTAAAACAGGGGTCTCCAACCTTGGCCACTTTAACACATGTGGACTTCAACTCCCAGAATTCCTCAGCCAGCAGCTGGCTGAGGAATTCTGGGGGTTGAAGTCCACAAGTGTTAAAGTGGCCAAGATTGGAGACTCCTGGACTAGAAGACCTCCAAGGTCTCTTCCAACACTCTTGTTATTCTATCATGTTCTGTTCTGTTTCTACGTGGCACGACATAACTGCGAACGTCAAAAGCGCACCGACAACACCGCGGCGCTAAAACTGCGATGTCAAAAGCGCGCCCACAACAGCGCGCCGACAACAGCGCGCCGACAGAAGCGCGATTTAACTTAAGGTAAGGTTTAGGGTTAGGGTTAGGGTTAGGGTTAAGGTTAGGGTTAGGGTTAGGGTTAGGGTTAGGGTTAGGGTTAGGGTTAGGGTTAGGGTTAGGGTTAGGGTTAGGGTTAGGGTTAGGGTAGGTTTAGGGTAGGTTTAGCGTTAGGTTTAGGGTTATTTTTCTGGTTATGTTACAGCGCGCTTCTGTCGGCGTGCTGTTGTCGGCGCGCTGTTGTCGCGCGGTTTTGACGGTGCGGTTTTGTCACCGCGCTTTAGTCACACGCGCTTTAGTCTACCGCGGTTTTGTGGTGGAACCCTGTTTCTATTCCCAAATCTTCTCAGAAGTGAGCTACCAGCAGCGGATTCTTATGAGTTAATCCCGATGATGAGCACAATTACATATTTAAATGCCTTGCTATCTCACAAAATAAACAGCATTGCAATATGTGGGAAAGTCTGACATCTAAAGGTGAATTATGTTCCAATTCACCTACTAATTTTGCAAGTGTAGCTCCGTTTCTGTCAGAAATCCCAAATGCCTCAAGCATTTCAATACATTGGAATTAGCTTGCTTTTTGCCCCGTGTTCATCATGAAAGCACATGTGTATGCTTCTCTGCGCACAGAGAATCCCAAAATTGGATTACCATATGTATATTTTAGAGCGAGTTTTGGCATATAAGGAGACCTTGACTTATAACCATTCATTTGGTGAACTTGTGAAGTGACAATAACACTGGAAAAATTGCCTTATGACTGTTTTTCCACACTTGTGGCCATTGCAGCATCCCCAGGGTCATGTGATCAGAATTCAGGCACTTGGCATGTATCTATGATGGTTGCAGCTTTGTGGGGTCATAGGATTGCCTTTTGAGGCCTTCTGATAAGCAAAGTCAATGGGGAAGCCAGATTCACCAAACAACTGTGTTACTAGCTTGACAACTACAGCAATTAACTTAAAAGCTATGACCAGAAAGGTTTTAAATGGGGCAATATCAGTGGTGAAATTCATTTTTTTTTTACTATTGGGTCTGTGGGCATGGCTTGGTGGGCATGGCAGGGGAAGGGTAGTATCCCCATTCCCTCCCCACTCCTGGGGGAAGGATATTGCAAAATCTCCATTCCCACCCCACTCCAGGGGAAGGATATTGTAAAATCCCCATTTCCCCCCTACTCCTGGGGGAAGGATACTGCAAAATCTCCATTCCCACCCCACTCCAGGGGAAGGATACTGTAAAATCCCCATTTCCTCCCCACTCCAGGGGAAGGCTACTGCAAAATCTCCATTCCCTCCCTACTCCTGGGGAAGGATACTGTAAAATCTCCATTCCCACCCCACTCCAGGGGAAGGATACTGTAAAATCTCCATTTCCTCCCTACGCCTGGGGGAAGGATATTGCAAAATCTCCATTCCCTCCCCACTCCAAGGGAAGGATACTGTAAAATCTCCATTCCCACCCCACTCCTGGGGGAAGGATACTGCAAAATCCCCATTCCCACCCCACTCCAGGGGAAGGATACTGTAAAATCCCCATTTCCTCCCTACTCCTGGGGGAAGGATACTGCAAAATCTCCATTCCCTCCCCACTCCAAGGGAAGGATACTGCAAAATCCCCATTCCCACCCCACTCCAGGGGAAGGATACTGTAAAATCCCCATTTCCTCCCTACTCCTGGGGGAAGGATACTGCAAAATCTCCATTCCCTCCCCACTCCAAGGGAAGGATACTGTAAATTCCCCATTTCCTCCCTACTCCTGGGGGAAGGATATTGCAAAATCTCCATTCCCACCCCACTCCAGGGGAAGGATACTGTAAAATCCCCATTTCCTCCCTACACCTGGGGGAAGGATACTGCAAAATCTCCATTCCCACCCCACTCCAGGGGAAGGATATTGTAAAATCCCCATTTCCCCCCTACTCCTGGGGGAAGGATACTGCAAAATCTCCATTCCCACCCCACTCCAGGGGAAGGATACTGTAAAATCCCCATTTCCTCCCTACACCTGGGGGAAGGATACTGCAAAATCTCCATTCCCACCCCACTCCAGGGGAAGGATATTGTAAAATCCCCATTTCCCCCCTACTCCTGGGGGAAGGATACTGCAAAATCTCCATTCCCACCCCACTCCAGGGGAAGGATACTGTAAAATCCCCATTTCCTCCCTACACCTGGGGGAAGGAGACTGCAAAATCCTCATTCCCACTCCTCACTAGGGCCAGCCAGAGGTGGTGTTCGCCGGTTCTCTGAACTACTCAAAATTTCTGCTATCGGTTCTCCAGAACCTGTCCGAACCTGTCAGACCTGCTGAATTTTACCCCTGGACAAAATCCACTTAACAAATATCTCACTGAACAACAGAAATTTTGAGCTCACTAAGCCAAGGACTATAGTACCTGTCGTGATTAAGCCATAAAGATAGAAAACAGGTAACAAGAGTTTTAGTCCTGCCTGAGGCATGTCTGTTAGCTGGATTGCCTTGGGCCAGTCAGTTTCTTTCAGCCCTAGGAAGTAGGTAATGGCAAACCACTTCTGAAAAACCTTGCTAAGAAAACTTCAAGGACTTGAAGACTTCATGCAATCTCCGAGAATCAGACACAAAATGGATGGAAGGAAAAAAATGCATATTATTTCACTGCAGTTCATTTGTATCTTATTAACAATTAGCTGATAATCCAGCACTGCCCAGGTATTTATTTATCCCAACCCTCCTTCCATTAATGTCGCCGCAATTTCTAATGTTGGATTTTCCCCCTTACCAGAGGGAGCCCCCTTGTGGAGTACTGTGAAGCCATTACCATGGCAACTCCGCAGCACTGTACAGCAAAAGCCATTTAAGGCAGTACGGTAGAAGCCATTTTAAGTCACAACAGGCTGTATCTTAACAGAACACACACCCTGAGGGGTGTTAGGGGTTTCTTACCCCCACAGTATATATAGTATATCTATACATATATAGATATGCCATCATCATCATTTTAGCTATTGTCCATCTACTGCAGGAAGAAGGTCTTTTCTACTTTTTTCCAACCAATATGGCCCTGGGCTTTCTTTTGCCATACTTGCTGATGTCATCAATCCATCTTGATTTAGGTCTCTTTCATGGACACTTTTTATCAAGTGGGATCCATTCTATGACTGCCTTTGTCCACCTACCATCAGTCCTTCTTGCTATCTGACCAGCCCATTTCCATTTCAATTCTTTTACTCTCTTGATGACATTGAATTTTTTTTAAAAAATCTCTAATCCATGTATAGGTCTTTCTATCTTGTCTTGCGATGCCGAGCATACATCTTCCCATGGCTCTTTGCGCCATGCGTTGCTTTTATATTAACTGTGAGGTTAGCGTCCCTGTTTCACCAGCACATTAGAGCAGGTAGCACACCCTGATCAAGAACTTTTCTCTTCAGGTATAGGGGGAGGTAGTTGTATTGTATGTTATGCAATATGTATAACTACGTAGATAAAATGCTGTTATTGTAACTTGACTTGGACTTCTTCGAGCATTCTTAATGTGTGCACCAATTAAATACTACAGAACAATCATCCAGAGTCAATAGGATGGTTGTATTTCGGGGGGGGGGGAGAGGTGTTATGATGAGTAATCCTAAACCACCTTGGAAATTGAAAACCAGTAATAATCATTGAGGGCATGTGGTGGCTCAGTAGCTAAGAACGCGAGCTTCTTGATCGGAAAGGTCGGCAGTTTGGTGGTTCGAGTCCCTAGAGCTGCATAATGGAGCAAGCTCCTGTTACTTGTCCCAGCTTCTGCCAACCCAGCAGTTCGAAACCATGTAAAAATGCGAGTAGAAAAATAGGGACCACCTTTGGTGGGAAGGTAACAGCGTTCCATGCACCTTTGGCATTTAGTCATGCTGGCCACATGACCATGGAGACGTCTTTGGACAACACTGGGTACTTGAGACCTGGGTACTTAAGAGACCACCTACTGCCAATTACCTCCAATAGACCGATTAGATCCCACAGATTAGGCCTCCTCCGAATTCCATCTACTGGCCAATGCCGACTGGCGACCACCCAGAGGAAGGCCTTCTCTGTGGCTGCTCCGGCCCTTTGGAACGAGCTCCCCATGGAGATTCGGACCCTCACCACCCTCCACGCCTTCCGCAAAGCCCTTAAGACCTGGCTGTTCCAGCAGGCCTGGGGCTAATGAGTTTTTGCCCCCCCTCGAACGGTATGGTTGTTGAGTGTTTTAAATTGTGGTATTGTTTTGTTCGTGTTCTTTTTTCTTATTTGTACCCCCCCCCCTTGACTTGGTTGTGAGCCGCCCTGAGTCCCCTCCAGGGAATAGGGCGGCATAGAAATATAATAAACTCAACTCAACTCAATTCAACTCACTGGTTCTTCGGCTTTGAAATGGAGATGAGCACAGTCCCCTAGAATCGGGAACGACTAGCACATATGTGCGAAGGGAACCTTTACTTTAATAATCACTGACACTTGAACTCAGAATTTATTTTATTCGGTGTGGTTTACCAGGATGTTCCTGGTCATTCATTTGTCACTCGGCTTAGGAGCACAAGGTAATTGATCATGCCCTTGCCTGCCATGCAGATATAATTATAGCTGGCTTGATCTCTGGCCCTCCAGAGCAAAGAGGAGAGATTTATCATTGCCTCTTGTCTTCTGAACCGCACTGATCTTTCACAAAAGTTTGATTGTAACTGAAGTTCAGAAAAAGAAGTGACAGGAGAGGGGGGGAAACACCTCCAGGAATTCTGGAATTAAAGTTCTTCATGTGTGAATGCAAGCGCTGGACCTTAACTTGGTTCAGCCTGTTGTGTGAGCAAAGCCACTTGGTGACAAGGACGCAAAGCGATATGTAAATGATCTACTTCTCTCCTTAGAAATCAACTCTCCAGCAGTCTGCAGCCTCTTAAGTGTTTAGGTTTTGACTCAATCAAAAAGGGGACTTCTTTAATTGGGAAGAGTAGGAATGGAGGGAAGCTTCAGAGTGATGCCAAGTTACTGTATTTTTCTGACTATAAGATGCACTCCCCCCCCCCGCCCCGCCAAAAAAAAGCGGATGGAAGTGTCTGTGCATCTTATGGAGCGAATATTGCTGAAGCCCCATCCACTGGCCACCACTTTGGCCTCTGCCTCCCAGCAATTTGCCTCCTTGCAGCAAACAGCAAACAGCCTGGTCAGCTTCAGCACAGCCTGATTTAACACGAGCAGCTGATTGGCGGTTGAATCTGCCTTCCGGAATACCACAGATCAGGTGTTCCAGGCTGTGGGGACTGCTAATGCCCAGTGGCACCATCAGCGCCCATCACCACCATGCGCCACCTATCGCAACCTCCACGTGCCCCATTTTCAGTCTCTGCATGACCTGTTTTCAGCCTTCCCATGCCTCATTTTTGGCTTTCGCGTGCCCAATTTTCAGCCTCCACGTGTCCTGTTTTTGGCCCGTTCCAGGTGGTGCTGATAGGCGGTGGCAGGGAATCCCCACTGCCTGGAATGGACTGAAAATAGGATGCACAGAGACCAAAAATGGGCACAGAGGCCAAAAATGGGGCACACAGAGGCCGAAAATGGGGTGCACGGAGGCCAAAAATGGGGCACACAGAGGTGACAATAGGTGGTGGCAGCAATCCCTGCAGCCTGGAACAGGTAATTGGCAGTATTCTGGGAGGCTGATCCAACCGCCAATCAAATGCTCGTGCTAAATCAGGCTGAACTGAAGCTGACCAGGCTGTTTGCTGCAAGGAGGCAAATTACTGGGAGGCAGATTTTTTTGCTTGTTTTCTTCCCCAAAAACTAGGTGCGTCTTATAGTCCAGAACATCTTATAGTCTGAAAAGTATGGTACATGTTCAAAAACACCAGCAGTGACAATACACACGATCTGCCTCCTCCAGCAACAAGGTGCAACAACCACAAGAGCACCTTCAAGAGAAATTCAGAAGAAATTATCAAGCACCGTGAGATTTAAGTTGAAGTACAGTTTTTTGTTTTCCATAATAAGTGAAAAAAATAAGTTTTCTCAGGACGTCAGAATAGTATCAGGAGACAGAGACAATTGTTGCCTGAAAACACATCCTAAGTTGAGGACAAAAAATAAACCCCACAAAATAACTGGAATAACTGGAGGAGAAACATCAGACTTTCAAACTACTACTACTACTACTACTACTACTACTACTACTACTACTACTACTACTACTACTACTACTTCTTCTTCTTCTCCTCCTCCTTCTTCTCCTTCTCCTTCTCCTCCTCCTCCTCCTCCTCCCCCTCCTCCTGCTCTTCCTTCTCCTCCTTTTTTGGGGGAGGCGGGAGAACAGAGGGGCAGAATTATGCTTTTGTTTTCTAAAGATCTAAGATTTTAATCTTAGCGGATTTTCCAAAAAGTAAGCAGAATGAGAGCTGCTTATATCTTGGATGGAGGTTGCCAAGAAGTCTTAGAATTATAGACTAGCTTGGAAAGTAGAAATAATGTTTCAGGAGAAAACCCAAACCATTTTCTTACTGATTTCAAAAAATATGGGTGTGTCCCCCTCCCCCCCAAATGACTGAACACCAAGTTCAACTAAAGCTACACCTTACATTTGAATGCAGGCACCACCAAACTATTTTTTACGGATTAATGTTAGTCTCTTGCTCTTCTACCAATTGCCAGTTTTCAAATTAGTCAGGGATCATGTTAAATATATATCTAAAAAAACTCAGTAAAGCTTTTATTTCCCATGTGCAGGTATTCCTTGACTTAGAACCAATTACTTAGCTACTGTTTAAAGTTACAACAGACTTCTCTGGGGGTACTTAGGACCTGTTGGTTGAGTTGTCATTCCCCCACCAACCTCCTATGATCACATAACCAAACTCAGGCACCAGGAACCAGCTCGCATTTTTGATGGTTTACAGCAGGGATGTGGTGGCTCAGTGGCTAAGATGCTGAGCTTGTCGATCAGAAAGACCCTGGTGACACAGACAAATCCCCAAGTGGCCTCAATGTCTCTTTACACCAGCTGTCTGCAAGGAGCATAAATCCTTCCCACCATCCAATCAGAGCTAAAGAAGCTTCTTGGATGAGAAGCAAAATATCTTCAAAGAAAAACCAGAACGTCCAGTTGCCACTTGAAAAAGCACCTTTGGGATATTAACACACTTGTTAAATGAATCTTGCTTCTCCATTGACTTTGCTTGTCAGAAGTCACAAAAGGGGACCATATGATTCTGGGACACTGCTGCTTTGGCCTGCCAGCCGGCAGTGCAGCTGGCAGCAGAGTCAGACAGCGAGGAGGTTGGGGAGGAGCATGGGCCAGTCCTGGAGGCTGGGGAAGGCTCAGACAAGGGCTCTGCATCGGAGGCAGAGACTGGGCTGAGGCCATCTGGCAATGATCAGGTGCTACGGAGCTAAACAGCAGTGAGGCAGAGGAACAGCTAGAGCCTGTTCCAGAGGTGGGTTCCTACTGGTTAGGACCGGTTCGGCTGAACTGGTAGTGGTGTGCCAGCCTGAGTCACAGAACTGGCAGCGACGACCCAGGCTGGACACGCCTTCAAACCGGTTCCCGGTCGCTGACATTGCCACCACCATTTTTTTTTTAGTTCTGTACATGCGCAGAACAATTTTCATTCAACTGTGCATGTGCATTTATGAGCAAACTGGCAGTAATGCTGTCCAGAACCCACCCCTGCCCTTTTCCCGGTGTGCACATGCGCAGAGCTGCCAGAAAAAAAAAAGAACAACTCAGAAATCAGGGTCGACTTGGGAGTAAAGTCACAGATGGAAGGTGATTGGCCCCTCCCATAGGAAATAAAAGAGGAGCGAAAGGGGAGTGGGCTTTTTCAGGAAACAATTTGTTCGTTCGGTCCTTAAATACATTTCAGGAGTGTGAAGATCAGTCCCTGAATCTTAGAGACTCTGTGCCCAGTCTTTCCTTGCACAGCACCTCATTTGGAAAATATTGACATGGCAGCTTTCCAAGATAGATAAGGTCTGTAATTATAAATATTCCTTTGAAAGACTGTTTGCCAGGCCTTTGCTGAATGTGAATGAGAGGAATTCACATTTGTTTAATAAAAGGGGTTTTGTCGGGACCAGGAATCTGCTTTGTGCTTTTTGGATAAGCCTAGGTCAAAACAACGGCAACTGTCATAAATACGGGCCAGTTGCCAAATGTCCAAATTTTGATCACATGACACTGGTGCAATGGGTAAGTGTAAAAAGCAGTCATAAGTTGTTTTTTTCCATGCTGTTGCAACTTTAAACAAATGGTTGTAAGTCAAAGACTGACTGTACAATAAGTTTAAGCAACCACCAAAAAATATTTCTGTCCTGAAAAACAAAAATCTATTCCTTCCCAAATCATTTTGGGGTGGAGGGGAGAGAGAAAGACCAGGAAATTTAAATCTCAATCTTTTTTTTTCTTCCCATGAATGATTTTTTAAAAAAAAATCATTTTAAACAGATGACTGATTTTTTAAAAAAAAGATACATCTTCTGTTAGCATATTCTACTCTACCATTAGACATTCTAAATTTCCCCTGAAAAGATTAATTAGTGAATATTTACATTTCAGTGTGTTCAGATGTAAACGTTGATATTAGAGGGTGATTAAAGCATTAAATCTTTACAGCTCAGTCCAGCCTTACCTAAGCACTTGTAAATCCTCCTGGTTTTAACAAGGGAGTGATGTGTGTCCTTAAATCGTTCCAGTTAACATCCGTTGAATTTTAAAGCATTTAATCAAGGCTGGCTTGGGTTCCTTTAGTGCAATGCATCCTAGTTTATCCAGGAGCACATGTCACTAAATTCAACAGAATTGACTCACTGGCAAATTAATTTGGAAAACAAAATGTTCTAAATCTCCTAAAGGTAATGATTTCTTATGAAAATTCTGTAAAAAAAATTTTTAAGTAACACAATATAAGCGGCAATCTTTGCCAATACATTTATGGTTGGAGAAGTAAGATTTCCCCCCCCCCTTAATAATGTTGTTAAAGATTCACAAAAAATCTTGATTAAAAAATGAATGGAATTATTGATGATTTAACTGTGGTTTAATAAGGAAGGATGCGGAATTCTGGGAGTTGAAGTCCATCCATCTTAATGTCGCCAAGGTTGAGAAAGATTGATCTTGGTTGAGGGATCAGATCAAACAAGTCTTCTTCCAATCAGCACTCTGTGGCCTTCTTCTCCTCAACAGAATTATTATTCTACTCGAGATATATTTGCTGGGGAATTCTGGGAGTTGAAGTCCACAAGTCTTAAACTTACCACTGTCTGAAACCCCTATTTTAGATATTTCTCATGAACACAATAGATTGAATTTGTCCAATTTCAGACAGTAAATGGGGATTCACATGATTAAATATTTCTGTGTACAGGCAGTCCTCAATTTACAACAGTACATTTACCAGGGGTGGGTTTCAACCGGTTCGTGGCAGTCCCCGCGAACCGGTTGGTCAGCGAACCCGGAAGTAAGTAACTTCCAGGAACGGCGAAGGGCCCGCCCGTCCGCCCGCGCTCCTTACCGGTCTTTGAAGGCTTCTGCACTTCCACGCAGGTGCATGGCACATACAGCGCCTGCGCGATTCTCCGCGAGCAGCTGGATGGCACATACAGTGCCTGCGCGATTCTCCGTGAGCAGCTGGAGCATCGCGCAGGCGCTAAGACGCATGCGTGAACTGCGCGCGTGCATGAGGCCGCTGCCGCCCCCGTTCCAACCGAACCGGTTGGAACGGTATTAGCAACCCACCCGTGACATTTCCCGACGGGCACTGAAAAAAATTACTTATGACTGTTTCCCACAGTTGCAACCTTAGAAGTATCCTCGTGATCATGTGATCAAAATTCAGATGTTTGGCAACTGGTTCATACTTATGATCAGGATTGCCATTCACTTATTTTCCCTACCTGTTTGCAAATATGAGCGCTCACGCGCCCCGTCCACGCATGCACTCAGTCTTCCATGCATGTGCTTTGATCATGTGATCACGCTTGCACGTGGTTGAAAATATGCCTAAATAGATGGAAACATGGGAAAAGATATGGGTAAGAAATGTAAAATTTACGCAAGCCCAAAACCTGAGAGAGAATTTTTACAAGATGTTTTATAGATGGCATTTAGATCCTAAAAAGTAGCTTGTATGTATTCAAATTTACAACCAAAATGCTGGAGATGTGATTGTGTTGATGCTACGTATTATCATATATGGTGGACTTGTAAAAAGGTTAAACCATTCTGGATAAAAATATGGTGGATTATTCAAAATATTCTTAAAAAAGAGGATAAAGTTTACTCCTCAGTTATTCTTGTTAGGTATAATTACAGATTGTACAGTTATAGAGACTAATTTGATTCTGAATTTAACAACGGCAGCAAGATTATTGGTGGCGCAGTATTGGAAGAAGGAAGAATTGCCTACCATTCAAGAATGGACATTAAAAGTAACAAACTTAGCAGAGATGGCTAAAATATCAGCATATCTCAAGGACCATTCAGATGAGAAATACAAGAATGGATTGATTATATCCAAAATAAATATGGGACTAAGAAATTTCAGTTAGCTTATGAATGAATGAACAAGGGATGTTACAACTTATCTAAAGTTGGCTTTACAAAAAGGGAGTTAAAGTATAAGCGAGGGATGATGCTAAAGTTAATTAGTTTATTTTAGTGTATGGTTGCTAAATGTTTATACCCTGTATTTGCTCTGGGAGGTTGAGGGGGAGGGTGGGAGGGGATGTTGGATGGGGGGGAGGGAAGTGAGAGGGAAGGGGAAAGGTATATAATTGTAAATCTCATTAAAACTTTTAATAAAAAAAAGAAAATGTGCCTAAATAGAATGGCATAGAGCCGGGGGGGTGGGGGAGGCAAGCCCACCCATGATTTCCACTACTGGTTTGGGCGAACCAGTCCAAACTGGCTGAATACCACCTCTGCTTATGATCATTGCTATGTCTTAAGGTCATATAACCACCTTTTGCCAACTTCTGACCAGCAAAATCAATAAGGAAGCCAGATTCATTAACAACCAGGTTACTAACTTATCAACTGATTGATTCAGTGAACAACTGGGCCTAGTAAGGTGGTAGATTGGGGCAAAGCTCACTTAACGAATGTCTCACTGAACAGCAGAAATTTTGGACTCAGTTGTGGTCATAAATCGAGGACGACCTGTTTATGCATGCAACTGCTCTTTGAAATAAATGCACTAACAAGAATCAAAACTTTATTTTCTCTTCAATTTTCTGGGTGGGCATGCACTCATGTGTGCACATGTGCTCTTAGTAGAGAAATAGCCACCCATGTGAGATTCCATCTGCACAGTGAAGTAATACAATTGAAAGCGGGAATTGTTCAGTGGAAAATGGGGGGAAAAATGAATTCCCCAGGCTCTTATACCTGGTTAGTTTAAGTTGAACCACTGTCATGAAATGACAATTTTGTTACATGGAGCAGAAACGTGTCCATTAAAAAAAATATAGCTGAAGGAAGGAAACCAAGTAGCTCTCCCTCTCTCTCTCTCTCTCTCTCTCTCTCTCTCTCTCTCTCTCTCTCTCTCTCTCTCCCTCCCTCCCTCCCTCCCTCTCTCCCCCCCCTCTCTCTCTCTGTCAAAAGTTATGAATTTGCTGTAAATAAGGAGATCAGCAGAAAGTTTGGGAGATGTACTTTCCAGAACCAGTGACTGGAAAAAAAGATGATATCTCAGAGCCACAGATGGAATTTTCCTCTGTTGGGTTTAAAGATCGGACAAAAAGAACCAATAAACACCAGAAAAAGTGAAACAGAGCAATGTTATTATAAATCTCTTTGAAACCTGGATCTATATAATTCCCTGCTCTGTTATTTAAGAGGATTCTCTGTTAGAAAAAAAATTATAGAAGCTGGTTAAGCTATATAACCTTTACCTTCTGCCACCAAAATAAACCTGTGTTTTACAAAAGCCCAGTAGCTGAGAATACACAAGTTTCTTTGGCTGTTTTAAAGGTCCAGCATGTTATGTAAAGACATTAACCCAGTCAGTACAACTGAAGGACAATTAACCCAGACTTCTACAGGTAGTCCTCAGCTTGCAACAGTTCATTTAGTGACTATTCAAAATTACAATGGCACTGACAAATGTGACTTATGACTGTTTTTCAGTTACAAACTTTGCAGCATCCCCATGATCATGTGATCAAAATTCAGATGCTAGGCAACTGATTCATACTTATGATCATTGCTGTGTCCCAAGGTCATGTGATCACCTTTTGCAACATTCTGGTAAGCAAAGTCAATGAGGTAGCCAGATTCACTTAACAACCGAGTGACTAACATAACTGTTAAAATATTCATGACTGGGAGAGACATGGTAACAAGGTCAGCCCATAAATAGTCATAGCAACTAAATCAGGCAATGGGAGTTAAACAGATTTGAATCTGTGCAGAGAATTGAAACAGAAACTTAAGAAGAAAGCAGTCTGCTGAAATGAAACTCTCCTGCCTTGTCTACTTGGAAGAACCACCAGTTGGTATTGTACATTTATTCATCTATATATCTATATATCTACATATCTACATATCTACATCTCTACATCTCTACATCTCTACATCTCTACATCTCTACATCTCTCTCTCTCTCTCTCTCTCTCTATCTATCTATCTATCTATCTATCTATCTATCTATCTATCTATCTATCTATCTATCTATCTATCTATCTCTATCTCTATCTCTATCTCTATCATCTATCTCTATCATCTATCTATCTATCTATCTATCTATCTATCTATCTATCTATCTATCTATCTATCTATCTATCTATCTATCTATATCTCTCTATCTCCATCTCATCTATCTATCTCTCTATCTATCTCTATCTATCTATCTATCTATCTATCTATCTATCTATCTATCTATCTATCTATCATCTATCTCTCTATCTTTATCTCTATCTCTCTATCATCTATCTATCTATCTATCTATCTATCTATCTATCTATCTATCTATCTATCTATCTATTTATATGTTAATGAATCCAGCTGAATCAGTTATCTGTGTGTGCTTTCTGGATTTGAATTTATGCAACAAACTCTGACATTAACAACTTAACAACTGTGGCAAGGAAGGTCATAAAATGTGGCAAAACACAGACATTTTAGGCTCAATTGTGGTCGTATGTTGAGGATTACCTGTGCTGAGATGATTGTGAGTCAAACCACCTCTCCAATCAACTATGGGGTAAGCTTCAAGGAGATCAGTCCACCAAGGAAATAAGATGGAAATATAGAGTAGCCAAAAACAAAGGACCTTCCATAGCAAAACTCATTGCCCCCAAAAGAGCACTACAAAAGGAGCAAAAACATCAACTCACACCATTAATGTAATAAAGGTACAGAAGGTACTAGATCCGGGCTGCAAAAATCTGAATGTAGATGGCAGCCAACAGCGTGTTGATATTTCCTGCTGCATTCTAACTAGACCAGGTTTTTCCAAGCTTTCTTTCTGCCTCAGCGAGTGATACTATCCAGCTAACTCTCAGTTGGTCTCAGAATGTAAGTAGAGTGAGCTCAAATGAGTTTTGGGTTGTGGACTTGAGAATTCCAGAGAGAGACTTGAAAGCCAACCATTTCTGTCAAGAAAACTGCACGGACACAATTGTTAGGGGATTTGACTCAAACATGTCCTCAACTTTTTTTTTAAGGATGTCCATCATTCTCAAGTTTCTGCCTCTGTTTCTGGGTTTCTGAGCAATTCATTGGTTTTAAGCACTACCTGTTGAACACCCTTCCAGTCGGACCTGGAAACTTTCTTGTGCTGAGTTTTGTATTTGCTGTAAACTCAATTACAATAAACCTGACGTGTGTGTGTGTGTGTGTGTGTGTGTGTGTGTATATATATATATATATATTGTGTGTGTGTGTGTGTGTGTGTGTGTGTGTGTGTGTATATATATATATATATATATATCCTTACTATTCAATCATCTACTCTGGGTTTTAGTCTCTTCTCAAAAGAAAAAGCCATAGTCATTTCCAGTTAAGAAAAGCCATAGTCATTTCCAACTTCATTACTACTGTGGTTGCTGCTGTTTCTTCTTCTCCTCCTCCATCTTCTTCTGCTTTCCTTCTCCTCCTCCTCCTCCTCCTCCTCCTCCTCCTCCTCCTCCTCCTTTCTACCTTCTACCTTCTTCCTCCTTCTCCTCCTCTCTCCTTTCCTCCCTCTTCCTCCTTCTCCTCCTCCTCCTTCTCCTCCTCCTCCTCTCTCCTTTCCTCCCTCCTCCTCCTTCTCCTCCTCCTCCTTCTCCTCCTCCTCCTCCATCTCCTTCTCCTTCCTTCTTCTTCCTTCTTCTTCCTTCTTCTTCCTTCTTCTTTCTTCTCCTCCTACTCTCTCTCCCTCTCCTCCTTCTTCCCTATTCCCTCCTCCTTCTTCTCCTCCTCCTCCTCCTCCATCTCCTTCTTCCTTCTTCCTTCTCCTCCTCCCTCTCCCTCCTCCTTCTTCCCACTTTCCTCCTCCCTCCCTCCCCCCTCCTCCTCCTTTCCCCTGAAAACTCCTTATCTAAAGACACAAGAAAAATGCACTGAACATTTCAATCCTCCTCATTACAAGGAATTCTGGAGTTTCAGAGACCAAATAATTTGATGGATGGCTTCTTGAAATTAATGGATTATGGATTGTCTGTGCTGAAGGGTGAATATGACATTTCCGACAGCAGGAATCTGATCCAAGTAGGGATCAAGGAAACAGTTTTTATAATGCTAACAGAAGGGAGATCTATCCATATAAAATGCTTTATAGAGGTAGGCAGAGAGCATGTACTTACCAGAAGGAGAACCAAAGAGCATGTGTTCTCTATCTGTGAAGAAAAGAAAAAGCAAGTGAACTCAGATCAGGAATCTCTTAGAGATTGAAAGCAGCAAGAATACACTATGTACAAAAATAGAAGGATACTTTGATTCCCACAATGGACAAATGGCCGTCAAAGTTGAATGGATTAGCAGAAATGGATAAATTAACTGTTTTGATTAAAAAGAAGAATACAATTAATTTTGTTTCTACTTGAAAACCGCTTCTGGACTTCATGCTTGAGGTGGGGGGGAAATGAAACTTTGGTTTTGGGTTTTGCTGATTAGATTGATTTGTTGTTATAGAAACGGCTATATAAAAGTAAAAAGTTGAGGTTGTATGTTATTACCTCATCCAGCAAAGAGTCAGGAGTCTTTCTTTTTCTCTTTACCCTACACTTTTTCCTCTTCCACTTCTCCCCCCCCTATTTTCCCCTTATTTTCATTTTTCTTTGTATTTCTGTACTTTATATTTTGATACGGTAGGCATCTCTTAGACAAGAGCAGACAAAGTGATAAACAAAGAAGAGGACACAAAAGAAATCCATAATACTTTACCCATGTGCTTCAGTTTTAATATGCTCCTTCAGTCCATTTTTGTATTAGACAGTTTTCAAAGTTTATACCCGAAACAAATACATATATCTTTAAAAAAAAACAAAAACCAATGAAATATACATGGCCCATTTATTCTAAACATGTCTTAACAAACTGCAATTGCTTTGATTCTCTAATATGCCCAAGTCAATCCACTCTGCTAATACAGTTAGTCCCAGTGGTGAAATTCAATTATTTTTAACTACCGGTTCTGTGACTGTGGATTAGTGGGCATGGCAGGGGAAGGATACCACAAAATTTCCATTCCCACCCCACTCCAGGGGAAGGATACTGCAAAATCTCCATTCCCACCACACTCTAGGGCCAGCCAGAGGTGATATTTGCCATTTCTCTGAACTATTCAAAATTTCTGCTACCGGTTCTCCAGAACCTCTCAGAACCTACTGAATTTCACCCTGGTTGGTCCTCAATGTACCACCCCAGCAGAGCCCAAAATTTACATTGCTATATGAGAAGTTTGTTAAGTGAGTTTTGCCCTGTTTTACAAATTTTCTTGCCCCGTTGGTTAAATCAGGGGTGGGCTTCAAAAATTCAACAGGTTTGCTGCCCAGTGGCTGGGTGGGTGTAGCCATGGTGGGCGTGGCCTAGTCAGCCCCTGCACCACAGCGGGGGGGGGGAGTTTTCACCTTCCCCAGGGTCTGGAGGCTTTCCTCAAGTCTCTGGGAGGGTGAAAACTGCTTCCCCTAGGATCTGGAGGCCCTCTGGAGATTGAAAACAGGCCCATTTCTGGCCTTTTGGAACTTCCTGGAGGCCAACTTTCCCCCCCACCCTGAGCCTCCACATGGGCCCTGCACTTACCGTATTTTTGGGAGTATAAGACGCACCAAGATTTTCAAGAGGCAAGTTTTAAAAAGTTTTTGCACTCTGCAAACCTCCCCAAAATGGACCATTTTTCGTGAAAAAAGGCTCGCTTTTTTTTAAGCACATGAATAGCACTTAGGAGGCTTGTAGAGTGCTCCTGGGGGTTGGGGGGCAAAAAACAGCCTTTTTTTGCTCATTTCTGCCTTCCCCAGCCCCCAGGAGCTCTCTGAAAGCCTCCTAAAGACTATGCATGGCCATTTTGGTGAAGGGGGCGGGGTTTCAGGAGGCAAAAAATGCTGTATTCAGTGTATAAGATGCACCTAGATTTTCAGCCTCTTTTTTGAGGGAAAAAGGTGTGTTTTATACTCAAAGAAATACGGTACCTTGCATCCAAAACAGACTGCATGGAGACTCCTGGGAGGGCCGGGTGGAGTGGGAAGGGTCAGCCAGGAGTGGGATTTGGAGATTCTCCGAACTGGCCATAACGTTAACTACAGGTTCTCCTGAACCTGGGTGAACCCGTAACAGCCCACCCCTGGGTTAAATGAATCACAGCACTTGTTAAGTTAATAACACAGCTGTAAAATATAAATCCTTCCACTCCCAACCATCCAGTCAGAGCTGAAGAAGCTTCTTGGATGAGAGGTGAAATGTCTTCAAAGAGAAACTAGAAAGTCCAGTTGTCTTTTGAAAAAAAGCACCTTTATTAACATGGTTATTAAATGAATCTGTCTCCTCCATTGCTTTGGCTTGTCAGAAGGTCGCAAAAGCTGGTCCGCATGGCCCTGGGACACTGCAACCGTCATAAATGTGAATCCGATGCCAAGCATTCAGGTTTTGATCATGAGGATACTGCAACAGTCATAAGTGGGAAAAATGATTTTAAGTCACTTTTTTCAATGCCGTTCTAACGTTGAACTGATGCAGAAAATGACAGGCTTTAGACTTCTCAGGATACAGAAAAAGTTTATTTGGCAGCCAGGTTCAGAAAGTTAGCCCATGGCTAGCATTGCAAGTTCTGAACAACCTTCATTATTGAAGCACGCGTTCTAATACATTCTCAAAGGCAGCGTAACACGGAAACACTTAACTCATTTCTTAGTGGTTACCTTGAGGAGAAAGCCTTATAAGGAGATGGGGTCTTACTTCTCCTGTTATGGAGTGCGTGTCATTAACGAACTTTAATTGAACCTTGGATTTTTGACATAGGTTTTGACATAGGTTTTGACATAGGTTTTGACATAGGTTTTGACATAGGGACATCAGCTTAGAACATCTTGTGGTTAGGCACTTGCTTCCTGTTCTTTTGCAAGCTGCAACTCTGCCTATGTGGCTTTAATATAGAAGTAAAGCAATAGTTAGACTTATGTACCGCTTCATAGGGCTTTCAGCCCTCTCTAAGCGGTTTACAGAGTCAGCATATTGCCCCCAACAACAATCCGGGTCCTCATTTTACCCACCTCGGAAGGATGGAAGGCTGAGTCAACCCTGAGCCGGTGAGATTTGAACAGCCGAACTGCTGAACTGCAGTCAGCTGAAGTGGCCTGCAGTGCTGCATTTAACCACTGCGCCACCTCGGCTCTGAGGGCCCCTGAGAGGCTGTCAAGCCTGACCCAGTAGGTTTCACACTTAATGTCCAAATCTCACTTTACGTCCTACTTTAGAACCGTCACTAAATGTACTGTTGTAAATCGAGGACTACCTGTACATATATTTGTAAAAAACAACAACAATGAAGGCCATAGGACTCATTTATTCTAAACATGTCTTAACAATCTGCAAGGTCTTTGATTCCCTATTATGCCCCAGGTAATCCACTCTGCTAATATAAGAGAATGATTATGCGATTCAGATGATATACCAAAATAATATTTGGGGTTTGCATAATGGCCCAAACCACTCACTGTTCTTCTGACCCAGCTCCCAAAACACGACAAACCGTCGGAAGTGAATTCAAAGGATCCCTTTATTAGGAGTGCCAGCAGCCCAGGCAAAATGTTTCTCTCTCAGGCTAACAAATCTGTCTGGCCAGAAGATAAATACCATATTTTTCAGAGTATAAGACGCAGAGGAGTATAAGATGCACCAAGGTTTTGAAGAGGCAATTATTTTTAAAAAATAATTTTTGCACTCTACAAACCTCCCAAAAATGTGCCCATTTATTTTTTTAAAGGGGGCATGGATAGCATTTAGAAGGCTTATAGAGTGCTTTTGGGGGCTGGGGGGGCACAATCGAGCAAAAAAGGCCCATTTTTTGCTCATTTCTGCCCTCCCCAACCCCCAGGAGCATTCTGAGAGCCTCCTAAAAGCTATGCATGTCCATTTTGGTGAAGGGGGAGGTGGGTTTGGGGAGGCAAAAAATGCTGTATTCAGTGTATAAGACCCACCCAGATTTTCAGCCTCTTTTTTGAGGGGAAAAAGGTGTGTCTTATACTCTGAAAAATACTGTAGTTGTCTGCCACATCTATTCATCTCCTCTCCCCACCCACCCCGGCCACCTTTTATCCCCAGAACTAGGGTGGGGCTTTGCTAGCAGTGGTGGCTCTTCTGTCCCAAGGATCGGCCCACAGATTTCCACTGCTCTCCTCTCCTCTGCCTTCTGCACATCCGCACGTCAGGAACAGGACCCAGCTGTTCCTCTTCTTCCTCATCAGCCACCTCCAGACCTGGGGGCTGTTGACTCTCCATCTGAGGGCTGATGTACAGCCCAAGCTCTCTCTCTATCTCTGTCTCTGCCAGCTCCATTCCCTCTTCCCCCTCCGAGCTCTCAGGTTGCCTTGATGCTGACCGTGACTTTCCCACCTCCTCCTTTTCCTCCTCTGATTCAGCTGCTGGAAGGGCTGGTGGCCAACAGACCACAACACCTGTATTATCTCACTGCAGTATCCAACAGAGAACTTTTGCAATTCTACTCTTATCTCTCCAAAATAAACTCCATGGAACTTGCTTCTAGGTAAGTGGGTGTAAAATTGCCTCTCCTTCGGAATTCAGTGAGAATTACTTTTTGGGCGATGTGTAGAGGAGTGGACTATAAAACTGTAAATATTGGAATGGACTGTTCGGACGTGTCACAGTTTGAGAAACAGACAATTTTTACCTAGATCTTGTCAAGCAGGACTTTAAACCAGAAAAAAATTAGCATTTTCCATGCCCAGAGCCGCATTTGGACTTTGAGTTATGAGTTCTGATCTTGCTTCAAAATGTGGGGAAGATTAGGACCAAAGAGATGACTCAGGACCTAAATTTGATTTCACTAAACCTGAAGTGATTAAAATTCAAATAATTAAACAGAGCAGAGCTAACATGGTGCGATTCGTGGTGCTCTCAGAGCTTGGTTGTTTTCTTGCAGACGTTCCATTACCCAACTAGGTAATATCATCAGTGAGAAGGGGGGGGGGTAGGATTTACGCTCTGTTTATGTACTAGTCAGTGTGGATGGGTGTGTTCTTGGTGGGTCTTTGATAAAACTGTTGTTTGCTGTGGCATGAAAAGTCATAAAATGGGGCAAAATTCACTTAACAAATATTTCACTTACCAGCATCAACAAGAATGTTGGGCTCAGTTGTGGTTCTTAGTCAAGCACTACCTGTACTTTTTGGCACCAGATGAAAGTCATTTGCCTTCTTCTCCTCTATCATTTCCTTTTCCTTCTTTTTCTTCTGATTTTCTGCAGTTTTTTCTCTTATGTTTTGCTCTCCTCCTCCTCTTCCTTCCTGCTCCTCCTCCTGCTCCTCCTCCTGCTCCTGCTCCTCCTCCTCCTCTTCCTCTTCCTCTTCCTCTTCCTCTTCCTCTTCCTCTTCCTCTTCCTCTTCTTCTTCTTCTTCTTCTTCTTCTTCTTCTTCTTCTCCTTCTCCTTCCCCTTCCCCTTCTCCTTCTTCTTCTTCTTCTGATTTTCTGCAATTTTTCTCTTATGTTTTGCTCTCCTCCTCTTCCTCCTCTTCCTCCTGCTCCTCCTGCTCTTCCTCCTCTTATTATTCTCCTTCTCCTTCTTCTTCTTCTGATTTTCTGCAATTTTTTCTCTTATGTTTTGCTCTCCTCCTCCTCCTCCTCCTCCTCCTCCTCCTCCTCCTCTTCTTCTTCTTCTTCTTCTTTCCCCTCCTTCTGATTTTCTACAGTTTTTTCTCTTACATTTTGCTGCCTCTTCTTCTTCTCCTCCTTTTTTGTCTAACTTACTGTATAGTCCTGGGGTTTTGGGTGGTCTCTCTTTTGAGTACCAACTAGTTCCAACCTTACAGTATTTACCTGTAATCACCCATGATCTGTAGGGTTCCCCCATCTAACTAGGTGTGTTCCTAACTGCATGCATAAATAAATTAATGTCTTCATTTATTTGATTCCCTGTTTCTCTCTCTCAGTTTGAGTTCTGTGAAGTTTTTATTAGAAATAACATTCCCTTGACAAATAGTCCTTTTCCATGCTGTGCAACTTTACACAGAGACATGCGCACACATACACACACACAAATCCCCTTGGCTTAGCATTTGGGTTTATAAACAAAATAAAATATATCTTCCATTGGCATTAAAAAAAATCTTTGCAAAAAGCTTCGCTGCCTTTTTCTGAGGAGATTAAACATTCACTTCATTTTTTTTTCACCTGCTTTAGGGACTTATTCTTCCTTTAAAAAAAAAAAAAAAACCTTCCTGAGATTCTAATGGAAGTTTTGTTTCAAAGATTCAGTGTCACCCAAAACCAGATGACATAGAAAGCCCATGACAAGGGAGGGAGATGAAATAGGGAAGGAAAATGAAAAAAAGGGGAAAGAGGAAAAAAAGAGAAGGAAGAAGGGAGGGAGGGAGGAAAGGGAGAAGGAAAGATGGAAGAAACATTTGCCTGCATCTTCCACCTTGAAGGATTGAAGGCAAAAGGAGAAGGGAATTGTAGAGGATGAGATTCCAAAGATGCTTTTTTCAAGAGGCAACTGAACTTTCTGTTTTTTCTTTGAAGATGTTTCGCATCTCACCCAAAAAGCTTCCTCAGAGCTGAAGAAGTTTTAATTGTTTATTTATTTATCTGATAGGATAGGATAGGATAGGATAGGATAGGATAGGATAAAATAGAATAGAATAGAATAGAATAGAATAGAATAGAATAGAATAGAATAGAATATGATTATTGGCCAACTATGATTAGACATACAAGGGATCTGTCTCTAGAATAGACTAGAATAGAAAGAAGAGTTCGAAGGGACCTTGTAGATCTTCTAGTCCAACCATCTGCTTAGATAGGAAAATTCTACACCACTTCAAACAAATACCGTATTTATCCAACATGTTCTTTAAAACTTCCAATGTTGGAGCATTCACAACTTCTGGAGGCAGGTTGTTCCACTGATTAATTGTTCTGTCAGGAAATTTCTCCTTAGTTCTAAGTTGCTTCTCTCCTTGATTAGTTTCCACCCATTGCTTCTTGTCCTACCCTTAACGGTACCTTAAGTCACATAAAGTAATAAAGGCAGGATATAAATCAATCCATCAATCATAAATTAACATTTCTGTCACAGAAAAATGAATGATAAAGTAGAATCTCAAGTCAAAATCTCAAAATCTACTGTATTTTTTCGGAGTATAAGATGCACCAAGATTTTGAAGAGGCAAATTTTAAAAAAGATTTTTTTTGCATTCTTCAGATCTCTCCAAAATGGCCCGTTTTTCACAAAAACAGGCCTGTTTTTTTGTCAAAAAAAGGGCATGCATAGCCTTTAGGAGGCTTATAGAATGCTTCTGGGGGTGGGGGTCAAAATGAGCAAAGAAACTGCCCATTTTTTCCCTCATTTTTTCCCTCCCCAGCCCCCAGGAACACTCTGGAAGCCTCCTAAAGGCTATGCACAGCCATTTTTACAAAGGGGGCAGGGTTTCAGGAGGCATAAAAAGCTACATTCAGTGTATAAGACACACCCAGATTTTCATCCTGGTTTTTGAGCGGAAAAGGTGCATCTTATACTCTGTAAAATGCAGTAACGTTCGTACAGGATGGTAAAACTAATATGTCCAGGCAATAAGGACAAAATCCAAGTTTCAGTAAAACATTTTCCTTTCTTGTCCTCGAAAGTAATATTAGATTCCAGGAACAGATTCGTTCATTGCGCGGAACTGTTGGAAGATGTTCGCTGCCAACTGGGATTCCGTTTCAGTTGTAATGCTGCCTTATAAAAAGATAAGCCATTGTCGCCACCGTTCAGTAATGTTTCAGAGGTTAGAAAGAAACCCCAGAACAAATAAACCACAACAAAACCGAACTATGAAACTTTCTCCCAGAGGAAGTCATCCGCGGAAGCCAGCGGCAATCGGAATGAATGGGACTTTCGAAAGGGTGAGACATTGTTATGACAGCTAATGACATTTATTATTTATTTAGCCAGGATTCTGCTCTCAGCAAGTCTGGTGAGAAGCATGAAAGATGACAATTCTTTCTTCTGGGAGAGCTCACTGTCAGCAGAGATGGAATTTCTAAGAAATATGGTTTACAACAACAGGCTGGTCACATCTGGAACTGTCTTGTCAAACTCCATGCAAGCACCTGCTAATAAACCTTCAACCCATCTTCTTTATGTATTTATGTATTTATCATGTTTATATGGCTGCATGCCTCGCAGTAAAGTGACTTTAAACAGTTTGCAATAAAAACAATCATAGAATCCAGATGTTAAATCCTGGAATAAAAAGCCATCAACAATCTTATTGATAACAAGATAGTGGAAAGAACTGTTGTTAAAAAACCAGGCAACCATCCCATCAAATCACCGTTTCCTTGACAGCCACCTTTTAAGGAATTTCCAGAAGAATTTCAATGATAGAGCAGTCCATCTGGTGAGATGATGTTCCACAGCAGAAAAGGCTCATCTCTTGCCCAATAAAAGTCTTTTGTGGATGGGACCCATAGGATGTCTCTTCTGATGGGTGGAGATGAAGATGGTGGAGGTGTTCTCCTAGATAGCTGTATCCCATACCATGAAAGACTTAGAAGGTCAAAAACAGCACTTTGAATTGGACCTGGATGCAAACTGGCAACCAATACAGTTTGCAGAGCAGAGATATATAGGAAACCCTTGACTTATGGTCATTTGTTTAACAACCATTCAAAGTTACTACAACATTGAAAGAAGTGATTTATTGCATCCTTCGATGATCACAGTGTTTCCCCGGTCAGGTGATCAAAATTTGGGCCCTTGACAACTGGCATGTATTTAGGATGGTTGCAATGCCCAGGGTCCACCCACAGAGTCCTCTGACCTCCAAGATCATCATTTGCCACCTTCCCAGGTACCTTCTGTTTCACAAAGTCCATGGAGTAAGCCAGATTTGCTTAACAACTGCATGATTCACTTAACCTTCACAACAAAAAGGGTTGTAAAATTGGGCGTGACTCACTTAACATCTGTATCACTTAGCAATGGATGTTCCAGTTCCAGTTGTCATCATAATTAGATCTGCAGAAAAAACAATTGCTATCAATCTGCCTTCCATTGAGGACCTGTATACTGCATGAATCAAAAAGAGGGCTGTGAAAATATCTACAGATATTCTATTTGATTCTATTCTATTCTATTCTATTCTAGTCTAGTCTAGTCTAGTCTAGTCTAGTCTAGTTTAGTCTAGATGCCATTCCATATTCTATTCTATTCTAGTCTAGTCTAGTCTAGTTTAGTCTAGTCTAGTTGCAATTCCATATTCTATTCTATTCTAGTTGCCATTCCATATTCCATTCTAGTCTAGTCTAGTCTAGTTGCCATTCCATAGTCTATTCTATTCTATTCTATTCTATTCCGGTTCGGTCCAGTCCAGTCCAGTCCAGTCTATTCTCCCCTCCCTTCCTTCCATTCCATTCCATATTCTATTCTAGTCTATTCTACTCTAGTCTCTGAACTACTCAAAATTTATGCTAGAACCTGTCAGAACCTGCTGAATTTCACCCCTGCTCTTTGCAGAGTTTTCAGGGCACAAAGAGAACTCCACATAGGCATCAGGAAGGATGTCAGCCAGTAAAGGTTCAGCTTCATTCAGTCACTCCAACTCCATCCTGATGAAAGGGACTACAAGGTCATAAAAAGAAAACAAACTGACTTTGATAGAAGACATCAACAATGGTCCTTATTCATGAAAGCTAAATGGATCTTGCATATCTATCTATCTATCTATCTATCTATCTATCTATCTATCTATCTATCTATCTATCTATCTATCTACCTACCTACCTACCTACCTACCTACCTACCTACCTACCTACCTACCTACCTATCTATCTATCTATCTATCTATCTATCTATCTATCTATCTATCATCTATCCACATATACACACAGTATGTTCCAGCATAACTAGAACACCTCAAGTAATTACATCCAAACTTACTTACTCTCTGGAGAAAAATATTGTGGGGGTAAGATATCCCTAACACCCCTCAGGTGTGTGTGTGTGTGTGTGTGTGTGTGTGTGTGTGTGTGTTCTGTTAAGATGCAGCCTGTTGTGCCTTTAAATGGCTTTGATTGTACTGCCGTAAAATGGCTTCTACTCTACAGCGCAGTGAAGTTGCCATGGTAATGACTTCGTATCCCTTCCACAAGGGGTACTTTGGTAAGGGGGAAAATCCAACATTAGAAATTACATTTGGTATGGACATTTTCCCTCTATATATAAATACCAGGGCAACCTCGGGTTATTGGCTAGTTTGTAATAAAATGCAATGGAATACTAGTTATACCCAGAATGATATGGAGCCTATCAAGTGGATTGGAGGCTATTACTTTTTGCATTGTTTTTGTATTTGGATTTTATCCTTGTAAGATTCTCAGAATCACTGAGAATGAGTTGAGCAGCCATATAAATTTTCATAGATAGATTAGATAGAGGAAGAGAGGGGGGGAAGGGAGAGAGAGAGAGAGAGAGAAAGAGAGAGGGGGAGAGAGAGAGAGAGAGAGAGAGAGAGAGAGAGAGAGAGAGAGAGAGAGAGAGAGAGAGAGAGGGTGCTAAATTGCATATATTTTTAATCTGATGCAGATTTTTACTCCTTTCACTTGGCTTCTCCCACAAGGTCATTGAATCAGACTTTCAAACCATATGTCATTATTCCTTCAGAAGACCTTCATTTGGGGGTCAGTTGGCCAGTTATTTAAATACATGCTGGCTATGATGATAAATAATTTAATCAGTGCCCTCTTCCAATTATTGCATAAGTTCAATGACCCTTTGTAGAACTTTTGGAACAAGCCTCTGTTCTTTGTTTGCAGAGGACATTCAACCATAAACTAACCAAATGAGCTTTTCCACGACTCACTAAACCAGAAGAAATTTAATTAGGTTGAACATTAACCAAGGTTAGCAAGTTATAGAAATGCAAATACTTGATTTTACCTAGTTAAGGGGTTGTGCAAGTGCACCTTAGCCGTAGACTTCACCAAACTTCCTACACTAGCATTAAAAAGATGAAGTTGCAATTTGATCTTCTAAATAGGCCTCTTGTCAGGGTTCCAAATAGCATCCAAAAGTAAATCAGAGTCCAAGGCAAAGTATTGCACTGAGTTCCAATTTATTAAGAGAGCCATGTTGGCACATCTGGGAAAACCTGAATCTGAAAGCTTCCCAGTTTTCCCCACCTAGTTGAAAGTTCAAGATCTTTCCCCCCACACCCACAAGTCCATCACATGGTCCAATCTTCCACTACCATGCTGGCAGTTCCACCCATCCAGTTCCAGTCAGGTGCAGAGATGCAAAGAAAAAGGATGACCTTGGCTTTCTGGAAAGAATTTTGTTATGGCTACTTATCATCTAACTCCGTACAATTTTCCCACCATAGAAAATGCATAGTAGACTAATAGAAAGTGTGGCAGGCCAAAGATCCAAAATAAAAAGGTGGCAGGCCTGTCACCTCTTTTAAATCAGAGGTCCCCAATCCCCATGTCCATGGACCAGCACTGGTCTGCAGCATGTCAGAAACTGGTCCGTGCACACAAGCAAAGCCCCATCAGTGGGATGAAGGCAGCACAAAAACACATCCTCTCCAGTCTGCAGAAAAACCTCTCTCCACAGAACCATACCCTGGTGTCCAAAAGGTTGGAGGCCACTGTTCTAAATGATATATTTTGTAATTTAATCTAAAATAAAACCTGTAAACATTCAATAAGGACCTGCTGACTAGAGGAGATATGAAAGGGGAAGCCATACACCATTTTTGTTTCATAATAATCTTTCAAAGCTGTAAGAGGGGGCCACGTTATCTACGCAGCATGCAGCAAGATTACCTATGGGACCATCTTCATCCCACTCCATCACCCCTTCCCACCTGATCAGGCAGGGAGTTCTGACTAGTGGGGTTCAGGAAGAGAGCATTCTCTGCTCTTGCCCCCACCTTCTGGGGGTGAGGGGGGGTAATCTCCTGGCTTTCTGGAAAGATATGAAAACATGGACTTTGGGTTGCAGAGAGGAGCACACAGCTGTGGGACTGGTTAGCCCCTTGAAAACCTTATCTCTGGTTTTTAATTAATTTTTTACACTGAATTTTAATCATCCTTGCCTCTTTTTATATGTTTATCTGTTTTCACACCACCCAGAGTCCCTTTGTGAGGGAGATTGGTTCCAAAATTTGATAAATATGAATAGATAGATGATAGAAGGAGAGGGAGAGAGAGAGAGAGAGAGAGAGAGAGAGAGAGAGAGAGAGAGAGAGAGAGAGAGAGAAAGAGAAAGAGAAAGAGAAAGAGGGATAGGATGGGTGGATAGATAGATGATAGATAGATAGATAGATAGATAGATAGATAGATAGATAGATAGATAGATAGGATGGATGGATGGATGGATGGATGGATGGATGGATGGACGGATGGACGGACGGACGGACGGACAGACAGACAGACAGACAGACAGACAGATAGATAGATATGGATGGATAGATAGATAGATAGATAGATAGATAGATAGATAGATAGATAGATAGATAGATATGGATGGATGGATGGATGGATGGATGGATGGATGGATAGATAGATAGATAGATAGATAGATAGATAGATAGATAGATAGATAGATAGATAGATAGATAGATAGATAGATATGGATGGAGAGAAAGAGAGAGAGATGGAGAGAGAGATGGAGAGAGAGGGAGGGAGGGAGAGAGTGGGGGATAGATAAGCAGATAGGTAGGTAGGTAAATAATGAAAGTAAATGACCTCCATCTCAAACAAATAGCCAGAGAAATATGTTTGCAGACTGCTTTCCATCTCCAGAATGATAAACCTTAGACCTCCAATAGCCGTTGTATCTTCTAGGTGTGACACAGAGTGTCTTTTCCCCAGGCTGGCTTTTGGTTTGCAGAAATGTGTGCAAGACAGTGGAATAATTAACCCCTAATCACCACACTGAGGGATTGGCTTGAGGTGGGATATCAATCCAAATGAGTAATCAATGGAGGGGAAACAATCCCAAAAAGGAAACTAAAACGGTTCAATATATATCAAATTTAGCAGCGACCACAATAAATTACCTTTGGGTAAGCTTGATTAGCGCTCCACTTAGTTAATCTGAGGGGAGCAAAACCAGTTTAATGGGAAATCCTGTCTTTAGTTTTTCATTCCATGTTTTTATCTCCAGCGATCTCAACTTGCATTGTTGATTGTGCAGTTCTTCACCTCTTTTTCTTGTGGTTTCTTCAAAGGTCCTAGGTCACCAAGCCCATTAGCAGGGAGGTACATAGGCAGACAATTAGCTTTCTTTCTCACCCAAGCTGATGACTATTTTATCCATATCTAATTCATTACACTGTCCCCTTTTTTTTGCAGCTAATGGAGCAAACCTATTGTATCCTTCCTCCCAATGACAGACCTTAAGGGAGCCCTCTTGGGAGCAGCAAACTCTCTCTTGTAAGGGTCTATTTCAGATCTGAGGTTCAAACCCCACATTCAATTCCCCCTGGAAACCAACCAGCCATCTGTCATTCTTCCTTCCCCCTACTTAAGGATTCAAACAAGACCCAACTGCTATGGAAACTGCTGATTCTTCCCATCGCTTCCCCGATTCACTTCCAACGTGAGAGAGAATGACAATAAACCTGGAAAGTGTAAATACCGAAGCAAGGTTACTGCCCTTGCTAAGCTCCGGTTTCCACAAAGGATAGAATGAACCACATAATGGCAGTTTTAAAGCATCAGCAAGTAAATAGCCTGTCACTTTACAGCTGCTTTACTCACTGTTATGTTCTACAAAGCTGTAGGTTGCCTCTCTTGGAAACACACATTCTTATGGGTCTTACTGAGGGGAAGAAAACCATACATGCATACATACATATATACATCATACCAAACCGATAGTAGTAGCGGCGGGAGGCTCTGCCCACCCACCCAAACACTTCTGCGCATGCACAGAACTGTTGTGCATGTGCCTGAAATGGTAATGAAAAAATTGGCAAACTATCTCTGATATACATGCATGCATGCACACATACATACATGGTAGCCATAGACCAGTGGTGGGATTCAAATTTTTTTACTACCGGTACTGTGGGTGTGGCTTGGTGGGCATGACTTGGTGGGTATGGCAGGGGAAGGATACTGTAAAATCTCCATGCCCTCCCCACTCCAGGGGAAGGTTACTGCAAAATCCCCATTTCTGATCAGCTGGGACTCAGGAGGCAGAGAATAGATGGGGCGTGGCCAGTCAGAGGTGGTATTTGCTGGTTCTTCAAACTACTCAAAATTTCTTCTACCAGTTCTGGTAAGAACCTGCTGAATACCATCTCTGCAATAAACATCTTTCGTGGTGCTCACCAACCTCCTGACTCCACCTTAAAGGTTTTTTTTAAAGGTAATGGACATGATGTATGTATCTATGTATATTAACCCATATATTATGGCTGTAGTATTGTTATTCATTCTTATTATTATATTCCTTACTTTCCCTTTTATTGGTATTATCATCATTATTATGTGGTTAATCTTGAGATTCATAGCCTTTGGGGCTGGTTGGTAGCTCAACAGCTTGAGTCCTAACCAAGGACCTAGGAACTGTTAAGATGACGTTGGAGGAGCTTACTGTTCCAAGTAGGGTGTGTTTTTTTTGTAGAATCAGAATATTCAAGTCAGATAAATTTAGAATTTCCAAATAGTGAGGTAGCCCTTTAGGTATTCCTCCAAGGGCTCCAATTACAATCGGGATAACACACAATTTCTTTTTCCACAGTCGCTCAACTTCAATTTACAAGTCCTGGTACTTTGTGATTTTTTTTCTTGCTTTTTAACTTCAATTCGTGCATCTCCAGGTATTGCAATGTCAATGAACCATACTTTTTTCTTTTCAACTATTGTTATGTCAGGTGTGTTGTGGGCCAAGTGCCTGTCAGTCTGAATTCTGAAGTCCCACAAGATCTTGACTTTCTCATTCTCTAAAACCTTCTGAACCTGATGTTCCCAGTGGTTTTTGATGTACTCAAATCCAAACTTTTGGCACAATTTCCAGTGAATGATCTTAGCAACGCGGTCATGGCGTTGTAGGTAGTCAGTTTGTGAAATTTTGCTGCACCCACTGATCAAGTGGCCGACTGTCTCGTCTTTCTCATTACAGAGGCAACATTTGCTGTTGGTGGTAACATGTTGAATTTTTGCCTTCCTTGTTTATTATTATTGTTGTTGTTATGAGAGAGAGAGGGGGGGAGAGAGAGGGGGGAGGGAGAGAGAGAGAGAAAGAAAGAAAGAAAGAAAGAAAGAAAAGGAAGAAAGAAAGAAAGAAAGAAAGAAAGAAAGAAAGACCTGGGTACCTGAGAGACCGCCTCCTGCCGATTACCTCCCTCAGACCGATAAGATCTCACAGGTTAGGTCTCCTCCGGATTCCATCTGCCAGCCAATGTCGGCTGGCGACTCCCCGGGGAGAGCCTTCTCTGTTGCAGCTCCAGCCCTCTGGAATGACCACCCCGTGGAGATCCGGACCCTTACTACCCTCCTGGCCTTCCGCAAAGCCACCAAGTTCTGGCTGCTCCAGCAGGCCGGGGGGCTTGTGAAACATCCAGCCCCACGGAAATTGTGAATGTTGCGTCTTTTTTTTAAAGTGTTGTCTTATCTATTTATCCCCTTTCCCTTGTCTGTTGTGAGCCGCCCAGAGTCCTCCGGGAGTGGGCGGCATACAAGACAAATAAATGAAATGAAATGAAATGAAATGAAATGAAATGAAATGAATGAGAGAGAGAGAGAGAGAGAGAGAGAGAGAGAGAGAGAGAGAGAGAGAGAGAGAGAGAGAGAGAGAGAGAGAGATTTAATTGTCTTACTTCCCATTTTACTGTCCACTGGAGTATTTATGGCAGCTAAAAATATTTTAAAATATACAAAAGGGCAAAGCATTTAGAACTCAAATACTGAAATCTGTTGTTAATGAAATCATTGACTCAACCTACCATCCTTCCGAGGTGGGTAAAATGAGGACCCAAATTATCGAGAGCAATATGCTGACCCCGTAAACTGCTTAGAGAGGGCTGGAAAGCATTATGAAGTGGTATATAAGTCTAAGTGCTATTTCTTTTGCTATTAACATTTAAGATGCTGGCAAAAAAAAATACAAGTAGTCCTCTTCTTGCAAGCATTCATTTAGTGACAGTTCAAAGTTACAAAAGCACTGGAAAAAATTGTGACTTATGACAGTTTTCACACTTACAACCATTGCAGCATCCCTAAGGTCACATGATCAAAATTTGAACGCTTGGAAACAGACATGTATTTACGCACTGTCCCAGGGATCATGTGATCCCCATTTGTAACCTTCTCAGCCTTCCCTGACAAGCAAACTCAATGGAAAGAACCAGATTCACTTAATGACCACATGATTCATTTCACAACCACAGTGATTTGCTTAGCAACTTTGATAAATGAGGTCCTAACGGGGCAAATCTCACTATTTCTCGGAGTATAAGATGCACATTTTTCCCATAAAAAGGGGGTTGAAAATCTGAGTACATCTTATACGCTGAATACAGCAGTTTTGGCCTACCAAAACCCCGTGACCCATCAAAACCGCGGAGGACAAAATCGCGCTCGACGAAAGCGCGCATTTGACGTCATCACAGCGCGACGAAAAAAATTAAAAATTGAAATAAAATTAAAATTAAAGCAAGCCGATTCACATAAAGGTAAGGGTTAGGGTTAGGTTAAGGGTTAGGGTTAGGTTTAGAGCGTTAGGGTTACGTTTAGCATTAGGTTAAGGGTTAGCGTTAGGTTTAGCGTTAGGTTAAGGGTTACGTTTAAGGTTAGATTTAGGGTTAGGTTAAGGGTTAGGTTTAGGGTTAGGTTTAGGGTTAGGTTTGGGGGGGTTAGGGTAAGGTTTTCGCTTTATTTTTACATTTTTCGATCACAGCGCGATGTTTTCGTCGTGCTGTGATGACGTCAAATGCGCGCTTTCGTCGAGCGCGATTTTGTCCTCCGCAGTTTTGTGGTGGAACCCCAAAACCCTGCCCCCTTTGCAAAAATGGCCGTGCATAGCCTTTAAGAGGCTTCTAGAGTGCTCCTGGGGGATGGGGAGGGCCAAAATGAGTGAAAAATGGGCTGTTTTTTGCTCATTTGTGCCCCTCTCCTAAAGGCTAGGCATGCCCTTTTCTAACAAAAAAAAGGCCAATTTTTGCAAAAAAATGTTTTTGCAAAAAAAACGGGCCATTTTTGGGAGGTCTGCAGAGTGCAAAAACTTTTTTTAAAATTTGTCTCTTCAAAATCATGGTGCACCTCATACTCTGAAAAATCCGGTACTTCTAAGCATAATGCAACACATTTGCCTTCAACTCTCCAACTCCTCTTTTTTATTATTTTTTTAAAAAAATCCAACACCTTGACCTCTCTACAAACCACACTATATCATTGCAACGGTCCTTCCAGTACCTTGGAAGTTGACATTTAAAAAGACAAAGAGCATTCCTTAGTTACTAAGAACGGGTTCTCATCTCTTGCATTACAATATAAAAAATGTAACTCTGCAATACATCTTAGAATCCAGATGCCATTTATTCCCAGTCTCTTTTGACAAAAGTTTTAATAGTTTCTATTCAAGTTTTGTATCCTTACAATGCTCTTGGAGGGTTTCGCAGAGGGTGAAGGGAGAAAGAAAAATGAAAGAGCGGGATAAGGCGGTGCTTCCTGCAGGCATTCAACTCTTTGATAGGGCTTTACTTCCATATCACTTTATTATCCTATCCCCACTACAGAATTATGGAAAATAAGAATCTCCAGGTCACAGGGGTCAGCAACCCATTGGCTCTGGAGCCGCATATGGCTCTTTCATCCCTCTGCTGTAGCTCCCTGTCGCCAGTTGGCTCCACAATTGATAGGGCTTTTGGTTAGGACAGGTAGAGGAGAAAGTTGTTCTATGCTAGGAGGAGACTCTATGGTGGAGGAACTGGATTTCCGGTCCGCAGAGGAAAAAGGATGCCACACTAGGAGGAGACTCTATGGCTCCAGAATTGAACAGGGCTTCCGGTAAGGACCTTTGTGGTTCTTTGAGTGTTTTAAGGTTGCCGACCCCTGCTCCAGGAGATGAAATATGTACCCTGAACAGTTCTCTCAGTTGTACAGGTAATCCTCAATTTACAACAATTGGGACTGCAATTTCTATTGCTAAGCAAGGCAGTCATTCAGTGAGTTGTGCCTAATTTTGCAATCTTCTTTGTATGTTTGTTAAATGAATCACTGCAGTTGTTCAAGGAATCATGGGATCATTAAGCAAATCTGGCTTCCTCCATTGACCTTGCTTATCAGAAGATGGCTGGGGAGGTTGCAATGAGGACCACATGACCCAGGATGCTGCAAATTTCATAAATATAAATGTGGAGGTGGGGTGGGGTGGTGTATGTTCCAGGATACCTCTGGAATGCCTCAAGCAATTCCAATCAAACTTGGTACACAGATGACTTACTCTCTGGAGAAAAATACTGTGGGGATAAGACACCCCTAACACCCCTTGGTGTGTGTGTTCTGTTAAGATATAGGCTGTTGTGCCATACTGCTGAATAGGTTTCTACTGTACAGCACAGTGGAGTTGCCATAGTAACAGCTTCACAGTACTCCACAAGGGGACTTCCTCTAGTAAGGGGGAAATTCCAACATTAAAAATTACGTTTGGTCTGAACATTTTTCCCCTATAAATAAATATCCGGGCAACGCTGGGTTATCGACTAGTACTAAATAAATAAGTTTTTTTTTAATGGGAAGGACTTCTAAAGTAACTATTTCTTTTTATGATGTGTCTATTCAAACTGACAAGGCCAGAAATTAACTTCTCTATCTTTCATTTTAGATTTCCTGAAGCAATCCTTCCTTGTTTTTAAAAATATACAGTATATTTACAACCAGAACCTAACAGTGCCTAACCAATGGGGCTTTTAGTAACAAATCTATGAGTTGGGGTTTTAAATCTGTTATGTAATAGTTAGTAAATATCTTATATGTCAAAGTACCATATTTTTCAGAGTATAAGATGCTCCAAGATTTTGAAGAGGCAAATTTTAAAAAAGGGTTTTGCACTCTGCAGACCTCCCCAAAATGCCCCATTTTTTTGTGAAAACGGGCCCGTTTTTTGTAAAAAAAGGGGGGGGCATGCCTAGGCTTTAGGAGGGTTGTAGAGTGCTCCTGGGGGCTGGGGGGACTCTGGAAGCCTCCTAAAGTCTATGCACGGCCATTTTGGTGAAGGGGACGAGGTTTCAAGAGGCCAAAAATGCTGTATTCAGTGTATAAAACGCACCCAGATTTTCACCCTCTTTTTTCAGGGAAAAAGGCGCATCTTATACTCTGAAAATTATGGTAACTTTACTTGTTAAACTGTTTTTATCTAATGCCAAGTTCAGATTACATTTATAACTTGCTTTGGGGGATTTTGGCCAGAAATAAAATTGAATGGAATAGCAGTGATGTAAAAGACTATTATGGAAATCAACTGCCAGTTAACTCAGAGAAAATAATGCCGATCAAAATAGGCAAAAATCAGATTTACCGTTAATCTGCTATGAACTCCTGCGATTTCTGTACTATGTTTTTATTGCAAATCCCATTGTTCCTCACAGAAGAAAAATTGCAGGACATTTTGTGACATTATGGTGATCGCAGACTCTGAGAGATGAAAAAGATCATTCAGAGCAATTACTTTTTCAAACTTGGCAAACTTTGCATGGACTTCAAATCCCAGAATTCCCCAGCCTGAAAGTCTATAGCCATCTGAAAATTAGCAAATGTTGAAAAGCGCTGATTTAGAAACAGGAGTTTGAATGTTGTTGAATGTTGAATGTTTATTTTATTTATATGCTGCCCTTTTCCCCCGAAGGGGACTCAGGGCGGCTCACAACTCAACCAAGGGAGAGGGATGCAGACAAAAATTAAAACGACACGCAACAATACATAATTTAAAACACACAAGAGTCATACCATTCGAGAAGGGGGTAGAAGCTTTTTAACCCGAGGCCTGTCGGAATATCCAGGTTTTAAGGGCTTTGCGGAAGGTCTGGAGGGTGGTGAGGGTTCGAATCTCCACGGGGAGTTCGTTCCAGAGGGTCGGAGCGGCCACAGAGAAGGCTCTCCTCCGGGTAGTCGCCAGTCGACACTGGCCGGCGGATGGAATTCGGAGGAGGCCTAATCTGTGGGATCTAATCGGTCTAGAGGAGGTAATTGGCAGTTCAACCTCCTATTCATCCTGGAATCCAAATTAGAGCATCTATTTGTATACAACCAGTAAAAGGGACAATATTATCTCCCTTTATAATTGGCTACACTGTCAAACTGTGGTTAGTATTTAGAAGTGCTTTTTTTCCCCTCAGGAGGCAACTGGACTTTCTTGTTTTTTCTTTGAAGACGTTTTGCTTCTCATCCAAGAAGCTTCTTCAGCTCTGACAGGACAGTGGGGAATAGAAGGATTTATATTCCTTGCAGACAGCTGGTCATTTGCATCCTTTTAGAGGATCGTTGAAGCACTTGGAGGTTTATCTGTGTCCACGGGGTCCTTTGGGACAACCATAACCTGGATGACTGAGAATCTGTACAAACTTTTAGTATTTAGAAGGATTTTAAAGCATTCAATCAGCAACTTCCTTTCTCTAACTTAAATTCAATAATTTCACATGCTGTTCTCTGCAATGATGGGGATCAGGTCATCTTGTTAACTGCACTGCTATAGGATGCTTAGGGAGGTTAGATGTGCCATTAAAAATATTCATAGGGCATTACTGGGCTTCGAGAATATTGTCTATGGTTATAAATGACTGGCAATCAATTGTCAGATGGTCCAAGTTAATATTGTTTAAGTATCGAGCTGTATGTTGACATGAATAGTTGATTAACAAATAGCAAAACCGCCTGCCGTTGAGTGGCCTTTTCTTTCAAAGACTGGTGACTATTATTATTTATTGTTGTGGGATTAGTTATTTGTGCTTTGGCAATTTGCATATTTAACTAATTGGAATTTCGGTCACCAAACAAATGCTACCATGTTATTATATTGATAGAATTGCAAAGCTGCAAATGACTAATTAAGCCAAGCCAATTAATCAACGTCCATTGATGCTTATAGAGTCCCAGAGACAGCAAACATGAATTCTGAAACAACACAGAAATAATATACAACTCTCAGATCTGAAGTGGTATGAAAGAGTTCTTCCACTACTATTTTGAGATGGGGTTTATAAACAACATGGAGTTGGATTATCAAAGCTTGGTAGCTATTCTAGTATTTTAGTACTCCATTCCAAAGGGAAAAATGGAGAAAAGAGTTTTGTTTTGTTTTTAATTACACAGAGGAAACTCCAGAAACACAAATACTTCACCTATTAGGGAGATACCATCTAAGGACTTTTGTTCCATATTACCAAATGTGAAAAATCGTGGCTACCAAAGTAAAGAAGATGTTGAGATTCTAGAAAGAGTACAGAGAAGAGCAACAAAGTTGACTAGGTGACTGAAACATATGAACAATGGTTGCAGGAACTGGGTATGTCCAGTTTGATGAAAAGAAGGACTAGGGGTGACATGACAGCAGTGTTCCAATATCTCAGGGGTTGCCACAAAGAAGAGGGAGTCAAGCTAGTCTCTAAAGCATCTGACAAGAAGCAATGAGTGGAAACTAATCAAGAAGAGAAGCAACTTAGAACTAAGGAGAAATTTCCTGACAGTTAGAACAATTAATCAGTGAAACAACTTGCCTCCAGAAGTTGTGAATGCTCCAACACTGGAAGTATTTAAGAAAATGTTGGATAACCATTTGTCTAGTTGTAGGTGTAGGGTTTCTTGCCTAAGCAAGGGGTTGGACTAGAAGACCTTCAAGGTCCCATCCAACTCTGTTATTCTATTCTAAGTTCAAACAAAGCCTTTACAGTGCTGTGCCCTAACCTGAACCCAAATTGAAAAGGGGCCAAACAATCTGCTTCATCCACTGCCCTTTGTAGCTCTTAAATTTCGCTTAAATATATTGTGGCTGGGCAGAATTTTTATTTCTAGTGCTATGGAGAGGAAAAACTATTTGCATTTTTACAACATTTATCATTCAATTCAGTGAAAAGAAATGTGCTTTTGAAAATTGTTTCAAACAAGGCGAAAATGTCAGTGGATTGTTCTGGGAAGCAAGGAGCTTTTTTCATGTCCTCCGTTATAAGGCAGCTGAAATATATGTGGAAAAAGTCCTTTCATGAACAATTCTGGGTTTAGGAAACGAAAATCGTGGAAGGTAATACTTGGGATCAAGATGCTTCGATTGTCAAACCTAACAGTTAGAAGAGACTGGAGATTCCAAGCACAAACCCACTTGGAATGTATAATACACTGTATAATTGTATTAATATAGTACAATTGAATAATGTTCAAAAGATTATACACAATAGAACCATGATGGCGAACCTATGACACACGTGCCAGAGGTGGCATGCGGAGGCCTCTCTGTGGGCACGTGCACCATCGCCAGCTGCTCTTATGGTTTGTGGCATGCATATGTACGCCAGCCAGCTGGTCTTCACAAGCACCAGAGAGCTGTAAAATGGCCTGAAAATGGCCAAATGTGGCCAAAAAACAGGCCTTTTAGGGGCCATTTTCAGGCTGTTTCCAGTCTGTTTTCTGGACTGTTTTCATGGCTGTTTTCATGGCTGTTTCCTGGGCTGTTTTCAGGCCATTTCCAGGCTGTTTTCTGGGCTGTTTTCTGAGCCATTTTCAGGCTGTTTTCCAGGCTGTTTTCTGGGCTGTTTTCTGGCTGTTTTCCAGGCTGTTTTCTGGGCTGTTTTCTGAGCCATATCCAGTCTGTTTTTCAGGCTGTTTTCTGGGCTGTTTTCAGGCCACTTCCAGGCTGTTTTCCGGGCTGTTTTCTGAGCCATTTTCAGGCTGTTTCCAGTCTGTTTTCTGGGCTGTTTTCATGGCCGTTTCCTGGGCTGTTTTCCGGGCTGTTTTCTGGGCTGTTTTCAGGCCACTTCCAGGCTGTTTTCCAGGCTGTTTTCTGAGCCATTTTCAGGCTGTTTTTCAGGTGGCACAGTGGTTAAATGCAGCACTGCAGGATACTTCAGCTGACTGCAGTTTTGCAGTTCGGCTGTTCAAATCTCACTGGCTCAGGGTTGACTCAGCCTTCCATCCTTCCGAGGTGGGTAAAATGAGGACCCGGATTGTTGGGGGCAATATGCTAACTCTCTGTAAACCACTTAGAGTGGGCTGAAAGCCCTATGAAGCGGTATATAAGTCTAACTGCTATTGCTAACTGCTATAATAAGCCACATTTGGGGCTGAAAGAGGAGCGCCCAGAGAGACCATGTGCATCAGCCTTGCCCTACTCGCTCCGTCCAAAGATGATTTCATCCAAAAACTTTGAACGTTCACAGCATTCTATGTTTTGGCTCTCTTGATAGAGTTCAGCAGAACGTCTAGAACATGATGGGTTTGATTCAGGTTCAACACACCCCTTCTTCCCATTAAACATACGAAGCCCTGCTCCGTGGTCAGTTCAAATTGAAACATACCTGCCAGATGGCTGTCTTCTTGAACATGCCCTCAAAGTTGAACATTGCTTGCCCTCAGAATACTGGCATCCTACAGAATGCAGTAATAGTTACATCCTACCGTGGCACGTCAAAACCGCGCTGGTCAAAATCGCGGTGATAAAATCGCGGCGCTAAAGCCGTGACGTCATCGCCGCGTGTCATCACCGCCGCAACAACAGCGCAGCAACAGAAGGGCACTTCAAAACGGCGCCGCGGCAGAAAGCCGACTTCATTTAAGGTAAGCATTAGGATTAGGTTTAGGGGTTTGTTTTAGGGTTTGTTTTAGGGTTAGGTTTAGGGTTAGGTTTAGCGTTAGGGTTAGGTTTAGGGTTAGGGTTAGGGTTAGGGTTAGGGTTAGGGTTAGGTTTAGGGTTAGGGTTAGGGTTAGGGTTAGGGTTAGCGTTAGGTTTAGCGTTAAGGTTAGGGTTAGGGTTAGGGTTAGGGTTAGGGTTAGGGTTAGGGTTAGGGTTAGGGTTAGAGTACTAAGTGCTTGGGAATGCGTGATTTTGCCCTCCGCGATTATGTCATCGCGGTAGGGTCGCGTTTTCCCTAGCGCTTAGAACGGCGCGAATTAGTCTTCATGCTTATGTCTCCGCGCAGAAGGGCTTCGCGGATTTGTGGTGGAACCACATCCTACAAGAAGGGAACAGATCTTGCCAAGAACATACCAGCAGCAAGGCTGAAATTCAGCAGGTTCTGACAGGTTCTGGAGAACCGGTAGCAGAAATTCTGAGTAGTTTGGAGAACTGGTAAATACTCCCTCTGGCTTCCCCCAGAGTGGGGTGGGAATGGAGATTTTGCAGTACCCTTCCCCTGCCACGGCCACAAAGCCATGCCCACAGAACCGGTAGTAAAAAAAAATTGAATTTCACCACTGACCAGCAGCCCTTTAACTCATAAATCATAACCAGCATAGGAATGGCTGGTCTTTTCTTTTCTTTTCTTTTTACAATTGGTATGATTTACACTACCCTTGACTGTGTCTGCTATTAATGTGTTGCTGGATTTCAGTATCGAACTGTACTTGTTGACTTGTAAAGACCATTTTTAGAAGTAGCTCGTCTACCCTGACAAATTATGGGCCTGCTGTAAGCAATAGAGCAAAGGAATCAGGGTTACCTCTACCAACAAAGCTTGTTATGTTGCTTTATTGCTTTTGAATTTCCTCCTTTATTTCCTAATCCCCAGCACAAACTTGCAATGAGATCTGGATTCATAGAGAAACATTGTGCTGTCCAGGGTGCTGGATTAACAATACAAGAGTAACATCTCTTCCTTTTAGCTTGCTAATTTTTTCCTCCAGGTATAGGCACAATTATGTTTCCTAGGGCGTAATAATGGGATATGATCATTCTTTGATGACTTTTTTCCCCTAAAGGTCTCTCTTTAGTGGATGTGGATAGTAGTATATACTTTTCGTGGAAGGGAGGGAGGGAAGGAAAGAAGGAAGGAAGAAAGGAGGGAGGGAGGGAGGGAGGGAGGGAAGGAAGGAAGGAAGGAAGGAAGGAAGGAAGGAAGGAAGGAAGGAAGGAAGGAAGGAAATCTCCACATCTTACTATTCCTTAGTATTTTGTATTTTGATATATTTGTTTTCTAGGCTATTGTCTTGCACAGCTATTTCTCTGCCTTATTACAATATATGCAATTATTATTTTTTCCTTGCTTATTTATTTATTTAAAACATTTATATAACCACCCATCTTATATTGAACTCTGGGTGGCCCCCAGCTGATAATTAGAACAACATAAATAATAAATAGCTATACCTATGAAAACTATAAACATTACTTAATTACCTCTGCTTCTGTGAGCTTTATTTTGCAATTTAACCGCTCATTGCTGAATTCCTCTCCCTTATTTTTTTGCTCCTCTTTCTCTGGGTTAAACAAGATATAAGTGATCATTTTGTGAGGCTACCAGCGTTGATAGCCTGCTTTCACGTTTTTTAGAAACATTGACCTGACAAAGGCATTTAAATCTCATTGCAAAGAAAGATGGATGAAATTTCTAAGGGGCCATAGAAAATATAAACACCATAAACTACCATCATAAACGCATACTGCACACAATGAAATCCAACTGGTGAATTTATGAATGCATGCTTTATGATATTAGGTGGTGTCTCGTGGACCTTTGGTGAAAGTTAAGAGCCTTGAATAGTATTCGTAATTTATCGCACACATTTACAGCTCAATCCTATTCATCTTTACTCAGATGAAATCCGTCTTAGCTGAACAAGAACATTGGTTGCAATCTTTTGCTCTTACATGGGAAAAATATCTTTGAACTAACTTGTGCTGGATTCTTCCTCTGCCTTTTTTATGTGTTGGAAGAAATGTCAGTTCCAAGTGGGGAGAAAGACATTGGAAACATGTAGGCTTTTTGGAAAGATGGTTTAATGGTGGACAGGATCACATGACTTGGAGCTCCTGGGTGAAAAGGGAAGAGATGCTGAGAGTCCCTGGGTTTTATGCTTTGAACTTGCCTGGGGCACAAGAAGAGTACTGAGAACCACTGGCGCAGTGGTTAAATGCAGCACTGCAGGCTACTGCTAGATCAGCAGTTCAGCGGTTCAAATCCCACCGGCTCAGGGTTGACTCAGCCTTCCATCCTTCCAAGGTGGGTAAAATGAGGACCCAGATTGTTGGGGGCAATATGCTGACTCTCTGTAAACCGCTTAGAGAGGGTTGAAAGCCCTATGAAGCGGTATATAAGTCTACTGCTATTGCTATTGCTATTGCTATTTTGCCCTCTCTGGCCCTTGATATTGAGCTTGTATTCTGATTGGTTGTCAGACTCCCATGGGGCCATGCAGAGGCAACTCTGTAGGCTGTGTTTTGAGTCCAAGTTTGGTTGAGCATTGCTTCTTCCCGGGTGCCCTGTGATGAGAAGAGTAAAGGGCTAATACTATCATGCCTTAATCCCACCACCCTGGAGAGGAAGGGGGGATATTTGTTATGTAGAATAGACTGCCCCAGGCCTTTTAATGGCCCATTGACAAAGGTGGGGGCTATTAAGAGTCAGTTTGTTTCCTGCCTAAAAACATGTTTCTCCATTTCTTATCCAAGGAAATATAACATTCTGCCTTTTCAATATTTCCTAGGATATTTCATTTTTCTAGAAGAGAGGTGGGTTTTAACTTCCTACAGTAGGTTGTCTGGGTGCTAAGTTTGGTTGAAACTTGGTAGGTGGTGGAATGAAGGGCAATGAAATGGGATAGATCTTCGTTATGTAGAACAGACTGACCCAGACCTTAATAGTCCATTAACAAGGGGTGGGGGGGGGGCTGAGTTTCGGTCTCTCTGAGTTTCTACTTCTCTTTTTAGGGAAAATATTCTGCCCTTTTAATATCTCCCATTTTCCTAGGAGAGGGCTAGGTGCTAACTTCCTACATGGATAAGTCTTCTGATTTCGTTTGGTGAGAAAAGATTAAAAAGAGAAGTGTAAAGAGCTATGAAGGATGCTGAAACATTTTTTCACATGCCTTAGTTAAGGAGTGCTTGATGGAATGTGTTTACATGTCCCATGTTTCACTGCAGTTATCGGTGATCTGCTTTCTTCGTTTTAATTAAATCACAGCAAAAGACATCAAAACTTCTCCCCGCTTAATTGTTTTAGGCTACAAAGGAAGGGCATGCAAAGCAATGCACAACCGTGGGGGAAAAGAAGGCAAAAATCACAGCAACTCATAGCAATATCATCAAAAGACATTTGCAAGACAAGAAAAGCTTATTACACAGGGAAGAACATTTTTTTGAAAATTGGAAGGAACATGACAGTCAATGCTACTTGGGCCATTCCTGAGTAACTACAGCACTTTCCCAGCGATGTACTTTGTTATGAATAGGAGGCAGCCCCGCACAAGCAGATGCAATCATCCTATTCACAATAACCAGCAATAAAAGAACATTGGAATGTTTGCATGGTTTCCATGGAAGAGTACAAGTGGTTCAAATTCAAAGTCGTGCATTTCCATAAAGATTTGCAAATAATCTTAAGATAATCATTCTCTTTCAGCATCATCTACTGCCAGGGTTGTGATGAGAATAAATGGGATTATCCTCAAGTAACCTGGTTGTATATGCTGCTATTGATGGGTTTATTTGGATTCCAATGAGATTCAGATAGATAGATAGATAGATAGATAGATAGATAGATAGATAGATAGATAGATAGATAGATAGATAGATAGATAGATAGATATAGAAAGATAGATAGATAGATAGATAGATAGATAGATAGATAGATAGATAGATAGATAGATAGATAGATAGATAGATATAGAGATATAGAGAAAGATAGATAGATAGATAGATAGATAGATAGATAGATAGATAGATAGATAGATAGATAGATAGATAGATAGATATTGATATTGATATTGATATCTACATCTACATCTATATTTATCTATAACACAGTGGCTCAGCGGCTAAGACACTGAGCTTGTCAATCAGAAGATGGGCAGTTCGACAGTTCAAATCCCTAGTGCCGCGTAACAGAGTGAGCTCTCGTTACTTGTCCCACTTCTGCCAACTTAGCAGCTCAAAAGCATGTAAAAATACAGGTAGAAAAATAGAGACCACTTTGGTGAGAAGGGTAACAGCGTTCTGTGTGTCTTTGGCATTTAGTGATGCTGGCCATGTGACTACGGAGACGTCTTTGGACAGTGCTGGCTCTTCGTCTTAGAAACACAGATGAGCACCATCCCCTAGAGTCGGGAACGACTAGCACATATGTCCATGGAATCTATATCTTTATCATCTGTCTGTGTCTGGATAGATAGATAGATAGATAGATAGATAGATAGATAGATAGATAGATAGAGAAAGATAGATAGATAGATAGATAGATAGATAGATAGATAGATGATAGATAGATAGATAGATAGATATAGAGATATAGAGAAAGATAGATAGATAGATAGATAGATAGATAGATAGATAGATAGATAGATAGATATTGATATTGATATTGATATCTACATCTACATCTATATTTATCTATAACACAGTGGCTCAGCGGCTAAGACACTGAGCTTGTCAATCAGAAGATGGGCAGTTCGACAGTTCAAATCCCTAGTGCCGCGTAACAGAGTGAGCTCTCGTTACTTGTCCCACTTCTGCCAACTTAGCAGCTCAAAAGCATGTAAAAATACAGGTAGAAAAATAGAGACCACTTTGGTGAGAAGGGTAACAGCGTTCTGTGTGTCTTTGGCATTTAGTGATGCTGGCCATGTGACTACGGAGACGTCTTTGGACAGTGCTGGCTCTTCGTCTTAGAAACACAGATGAGCACCACCCCCTAGAGTCGGGAACGACTAGCACATATGTCCATGGAATCTATATCTTTATCATCTGTCTGTGTCTGGATAGATAGATAGATAGATAGATAGATAGATAGATAGATAGATATAGATATCAAGAGAGAGGGGGAGGGAGGGAGGGAGGGAGGGAGAAGGAGAGAGAGAGAGAATTGGATCTCATTGGATCTCAAATTAACCCATAAATAGCCTATTTAATTCCATAGGATCCTTTTAAGAAAGGGGCAGCATTTAGAAATTAAGTTTATTTCAACAGAAGTTGAGCCAAGTCAGATCTGAAGTTTCTTGGATGGAAGACCACCTGGAAAAATAGGCCCTAGTAGGAATCTGTAAAAGCATCCCTAGGGTAAGACAAACTATTTCTGTAGCTTTAAAAAAAAATCATATAGTCATGTTCATAGTTGTTTGTCCAAATGTAAGCGTAAATGCCCTCCAGGGGCCAACTTCCATGAGAGATTTCCAAGAAAGAGGAGCTAAAAGCTGGTATGATCATCACAAGCTTTATTAAAAGTAAATACTTAACAAGCATAAACCCACAACACTCTCTGGGTTGTGCACCACATATGTCCATGCCAATTGGTGAGTTTTGCCCCATTTTATGATCTTGCTTTACCGCAGTTGTTAAATGAATCACTGCAGTTGTTAAGTTAGCAATTTTGGTGATTAAGTGAATCTGGCTTCCTCATTAACTTTGCTTGTCAGAAGGTGGCAAAGGTGATCACATGACTCAGGACACTGCAACCATCATAAATATGAGTCAGTTGACAAGGGTCTGAAATTTGATCACATGATTATGTGGTCATAAGTGTGAAAAACAGTCATAAGTCACTGTTTTCAGAGCTGTTGTAACTTTGGTCACTAAACAAACTGCTGTAAATTGAGGACTACCTGTAATTATAGAAATTGGGCCTTTTGTTCTTGAGTTGGAATGGTGCATTTTCCATACTGGGGTAAAAGGGTGTGTGGATACTTTTCACTCTCATTACAACTCATTATTCTGAAACATTTTTAACCTCCATCCTTCTGTTGATATTGCCACATCCTCAGATGTTCCTACAACCTCTCCAGAAGACCAGGAAGTTACCAGGTGGCAAGATTGGCAAAAATGTTTAGTGGTCTGTCCCCCAAATGCTGGAAATGTAATCAGATGCCAGGCACTTACTATCACATGTGGTAGGTGTTGTGGCCCAGCAGGAGCATTGGAGCTGCTGATGGACTCCGATAGCGAGGACCCCTATGAGTCTGCTATGGAAGATGTGGAGGACCCTAGGCAGGGTTCAGACTCAGAGCAGGGACCAGAGAGGCTGGTTGGCCACCAGCATGGAGCAGGGTGGAAGATCAAAGAGAGTTTGTCCCTGACGCCTGGCAATGGAGGGCGGAGAAACAGAGGCAGCAGTTACGGAGACAGAATCATAAGAAATAATCAAGCCCAGGTGGTTGTGGCTTGGCCCCTCCCAAGAGAGTATATAAGAAGAGACTTTGGGAGGAGTCCTTTTGCAGGACACAACCGTCCGTACTAATCTGGAGAACTCCTTGTCTGGTCTGCCTTGTGTTCCTGTGTCTGTTGGAGTTTGGGTTCCTGCCAACGTCTTGCCAGTGAGTCGTGTCTGGGCTTTCAGCCAACAGGATTATAATTGCTGTGAATAAAGAGTGGCAAACAGCTAAGCCTGTGTCTGCATTCATTACCGGATAGAGGGGGGCCAGAACAGGTAGGCTTGTACGAAAACGAAAAAATATTTGGGGAAAATACACACATAATTGGAAAAGATGATTAAACAATGTATTGACCGGAAACCAGAAATATTTATGTTGGGCATAATGCCAGAGGGTTATGACAAAGGTACCACATATCTAGTCTTGCATGTACTGAGAGCAGCAAGGATTGTATTTGCAAAATATTGGAAAAATGAGAACACCCCATCAGAGGATATAATTAGGAAAATCTTAGATTGTGCCAAAATGGACAGGCTGGCTTTAAAAATAAAAGATAAAGAGGACACAGAGTATTACTTGATATGGAATAGATTTTATGAGTGATTAGAGACAAGAGGTAGAAATTAGATGAAGAAAGATCATTGCTATGGATGAACTAAATATAAAGATGATTCATAATCATAAATATGTCAATACAATCAAGTATAGTTGTATAAGTATAGAAGCATAAATAAGCTAATACAAAGAGAAATGTAGCTAAAACACAGTTGTTGTTGTTGTTGTTGTTGTTGTTATCACAATTGTATCACAGCAGCCAGTAGTTTCGCCGGATTTGGCATTGGTTACTAGTCGGGCCCCACCAAGGGGCCTAGGGTGTCGTAACGTATTTTCATAATATACGTGCGGATCCAAGCAGTGCGGCTTTTTGCATTTGACTGATGGTGATTTTGTCAATTTTTAACTGTTTTAAATGTAATTCCAGTGCTTTTGGAATAGCATCCAGTGTGCCGATTACCACTGGAATTACCACTGCTGGTTTGTGCCATAATCGTTGAATTTCAATTTTTAAGTCCTAGTATTTTGCAATTTTTTCATGTTCCTTCTCAGCGACCCTGCTATCACCTGGTATTGCGATGTCTATGATTGTAACCTTATTTTTCTCAACCAGTGTGATGTCTGGTATATTATGTGCCAGTATTTTGTCCGTTTGTATACGGAAATCCCACAAGATCTTGACCATGTGATTTTCGGTGACTTTTTCAGGCTGATGTTCCCACCAGTTTGTTGCTGTTTTAATATTATAATTTTTGCACAAATTCCAATGGATCATTTGTGCTACTGAATTGTGCCGCAATTTATAATCAGTCTGCGTGATTTTTTTACAGCAGCTGAGGATGTGATCAACAGTTTCATCAGCTTCTTTGCAAAGTCTGCATTTGGCATCATCAGAGGATTTTTCGATTTTGGCCTTAATGGCATTTGTGTGGGTAGCTTGTTCTTGTGCAGCCAGGATTAGTGACTCTGTTTCTTTCTTTAATGTACCTGCTGTTAACCATAACCAAGTTTGTTCACTGTCCACTTTATCTTTTATTTTTTTCCAGAAATTGGCCATGCAGTGCTTTGTTCTGCCAACTCTCCATTCTTGATTTTATCACATGTTTTCTGTATTCTTGTTTCGTCTGTTGGGCCTTCAGTAGATTTTTGTTCTTTACTTCGATTAATAGATGTTCTTGACTTTCTTTTAAATAATCAGCCAGTGCATGTTTTTCTTCTTCAACTATTTGCTTCACTTGTAATAATCCTCTGCCACCTGATTTTCAAGGCAGGTATAATATATCAGTATCACCACGTGGATGTAAACTGTAGTGCATTGTCATTAGTTTCCTGGTTTTTCGGTCCAAAATGTCCAAATCAGCTTGTGTCCAGTTAACTATACCAACTGTGTATCTTATAACTGGTATTGCCCAGGTATTTATGGCCTTGATTGTATTTCCACCATTCAATTTAGATTTCAAAATTTTCCTAACTCTGTTGGTGTACTCTCGCCTGACAATAGTTTTTATTTCTCCATGCTTGATGTTATCCAACTGCAGAATGCCTAAGTATTTGTAGGCTTCATTTTCATTGCATTTAATTAGTTGGCCATTGGGTATTTCAATTCCCTCACATGCAGTGATTTTGCCCCTTTTTACGGATACAGTGGCACATTTTTCCATGCCAAACTGCATTGAAATATTGGTGCTGAATACTCGGACTGTGTTTGTCAATGATTGGATTTCTATTTATGACTTTCCATAGAGTTTCCATAGAATTATTATTATTATTATTATTATTATTATTATTATTATTATTATTATTATTTCTTCATTAAACATGAAACTCAGTCAAGCAAACATTTAAAGATGTGTCACAAATACTATTGACGTCCTAGCTATCAACCAAGTATCTTCTTAAAATATATGTTGTTGTTGTTCTCTCTCTCTCTCTCTGTGTATCTCTACTCTGCTTCTGTAAATGATATATCCTGACAATGCACTGTATTCAAAATAATTATGAATAAAATAATAAAACTTGAAAAAAAAAAGAGGAAGAAGAAGATCAGGAAGTTACACTAAGCCCACTGATGAAATCCACCTGTCATTTATTTCCTGGTGCTCCCAATGATTTCAGTTGGTTGATTTCAGGAGAAGAGGAATGGGTAATGGCTGAGATATGCAGCCTCAGATGCCTTCTGAAATATTTAACTACCCTGTGTTATAAAAGCCATCACTCTGCCTGTTTGTAAGTAGTCAAAAATGATGCTTTCAATTCCTTTAATCTAGACCATTAAATGGCAATAAAACTCTAGTAAGACCTAAGATAAATTTCAATCCAGCATATGGAAATCAAAGGGCTTCTGATTCACTTTCCCCATCTCTCCATCAGCTATTGGTTTCCATCAGCAGAGATACTTCATCTCATATATTATAGCTCTGTTGTGTCACAACAAATATCTTCCCGATGGCATTAATTCCTATACAACAATGCAAGCACAATCAAAGCTGAGTCCAACCATATTTAAATACAATGATCCAGTCACTGGAGCTTTAGTATTTAGAACACGGCACTCAAGAAGAACTTGGGAAAAAATCCAGATGAATTTCATCCTACAACCCCAAGCAAGTATCCTGATATGATAGTTAATGTACTGTATTTTTCAGAGTATAAGACGCACCTTAGTTTTTGGGGAGGAAAATAATAAGAAGAAAATTCTGCCTCCGCCTACCAGCATCCATAGTATTCAGCTGACACATGGTAACAAGGTCAGCCAATGAATAGGCATAGCAACTAAGTCAGCCAATGAGGGCTATTTGGACTCTGAAACAGTATTTCTCAACAAGGAGACGGGAAGGAGCCTTGCTTAGCTGAGAACTGAAAGTGAAACTGCTTGTGTTTTGCTTGTATTTACTGCTATCTTGGAAAGACTGCTTTTGGTATTGCATTGTACATTATTATAATTATGAATCCTGCTTACTTGTGTGTGCTTTATGAATGTAATTGCTGCTGCAAACTCTGACCAGACAAGCCAGCTTCAGCACTTATGCAATCTGATTCAGCACAGCTGATTGGCAGGTGGATTGGACTGCTGGAATATCCCCAATCACCTGTTCCAGGCTGCAGGAATTGCCACAGGCCTCCATGCCTTGCGTTTTTGGCTTCTGGTGGTGGTGAATGGGCAGAGGTGGGTTCCTACCAGTTCGCACCTATTCAGTAGAACCGGTTCGTCAAATCTACCGAACCGGTTAGAAGAGGTTCCACCAGGGGACCCGGAAAGCAGGCCACACCTACAGAAGAAGTTCCAAAAATTTTTGAAACCCACCACTGATCCTTGGATATGATTATTCTACACTATCATGCTCATATTTATAAAGCTCAGTGCCTCTGTGAAAGGTAAGGATGACTACTGCGTTTAGGGTGCAATCAGAACATTGCGTGTGTTGAAGTTGTTTTAACGCAAACCAAAGATGCCTTTTAAAAAACAAGTTTACATCATATTCTTATGCATGCCAGTGCTGTGTGTGAGGTAATTTAAGGTGGTTCTGACAAGTGTCGTCGGCATCTTCATATCCGGTCACATGGGCGGCAAGCCACTCCCATCTGGTCACATGGGCAGCAAGCCACTCCCACAAAGGAGGCCACACCCACAGAGTAGGTTCGAACAATTTTTGAAACCCACCACTGTGGATGGGGCTTCAGTGTATAAGACACACCCAAATTTTCACCCTCTTTTTTGGAGGAAAAGGAGCATCTTATACTCCGAAAAATATGGTAGTTTCTTATTTCCTGATGCTTTTAGACCCAACTTTTTCTTGGAGGAAAACAATGTCCAGAAGTTTCACTAGGGTTACATAAGCATAAAGGAAATTCAATGTGTACAAAGTAAAGTTCTACATTTAGGCAAGAAAAACAAAATACCCAGGTACAGTATATGTGGTACCTTGCTCAATAATAGTAACTGTGAGAGGGATCTTGGAGTCCTAGTGGACAACCATTTAAATATGAGCCAACAGTGTGCAGCAGCTGCCAAAAAAGCCAACACAGTTCTAGGCTGCATAAACAGAGGGATAGAATCAAGATCACGTGAAGTGTTAATACTACTTTATAATGCCTTGGTAAGGCCACACTTGGAATTCTGCATCCAGTTTTGGTTGCCATGATGTAAAAAAGATATTGTGACTCTAGAAACAATGCAGAGAAGAGCAACAAAGATGATTAGGGGATTGGAGCTAAAACATATGAAGAACAGTTACAGGGACTGGGTATGTCTAGTTTAATGAAAAGAAAGACTAGGGGAGACATAATAGCAGTGTTCCAATATTTGAGGGGCTTCCACAAAGAAGGGGAGTCAAGCTATTCTCCAAAACACCTGAGGTAGGACAAAAAGCAATGGGTGGAAACTAATCAAGAAGAGAAGCAACTTCTAAGGAGAAATTTCCTGACAGTGAGAACAATTAATCAGTAGAACAACCTGCCTCCAGAAGTCGTGAATGCTCCAACACTGGAAGTTTTTATGAAGGTGTTGGATGACCACTTGTCTGAAGTGGTGTAGCATGGGGGTTGGACTAGAAGACCTTCAAGGTCCCTTCCAACTCTGTTATTCTATTCTATTCTAAATGCATTTTAGAGGGGACAGAACAAACAAATCAGAATTTCTGGCGGAAGCCCTTTCCTGAAGTTACTTGTTCTTTTACCCAGAAAAGTTGCCCATGACTACAAGGATTGCATCTATCTTTCTATAAATTGTTTCATTCTTCTTGTAGTAGAACATTTTCTGGGTTAGTTCATAGCCTAATACTATAATTGTGTTCTACCTGCTTCCTGTGGTGGTGGTCAGCGCAGTTGAGAAGATTACGTGGACAGAAATTTGCAGCAACTGCCACTTACAATAAAAGAGATTGAAATATTTTTTAAAAAATTTCCAGAGGAAACAAGATAGCATTCCAAAGCTGTCAGATTCCACCCTGATTCACAGCAGTATGCGGAGATGCAGTGCAATCAGACTTTCAATTCTGTTATCATAGCCTTTCCCTTGACTTCATTCCACTTAATTCTACTAGGTGGAATAGACCAGAAGGGTTTAATCCACCTAGTGGAGCTAACAGAAAGTGAGGGCATTATTACAAAAGTATATTGCAGTAAAACCTTTGAATGTAATTGGTCAGATCTTAGCCTATGGTCTGACCTAAGCTTAGTACAGAAAATTATCTGCTACAATGTCCTATTTGTCAATGACTACTTCAGCTTCAACCGCAATAATATACAGGCAAACAATAGATACAAACTCAAGGTAAACTGCTCCAAACTTGATTGCAGAAAATATGACTCCAGCAACAGAGTGGTCAATGCCTGGAATGTACTACCTGACTCTGTTGTTTTATCCTCAAACCCCCAAAACTTTAACCTTAAACTATCTATCGTGGATCTCCGTGACCCGTCAAAACCGCTCTCGACTAAGCCGCGCCCGATTAAACCGCGTCGCTGATGTGATCAACAGGGCGACAACAGCCAGTGTGGAGAAAGAAGGGTGCTTTAAATAGCACTTTGAAAGCAAGCCGATTCAACTTAAGGTAAGGGTTAGGTTTAGGGTTAGCTTTAGGGTTAGCTTTAGGGTTAGGTTAAGGGTTAGGGTTAGGTTTAGGGTTAGGTTAAGGGTTAGGATTAGGGTTAGGGTTAGGGTTAGGTTAAGGGTTAGGGCTAGGTTTAGGGTTAGGGTTAGGGTTAGGGTTAGGTTTAGAGGGGTTAGGTTTAGGGGTTAATTTTAGGTTTAGGGTTTACAGCGTGCTTCTGCCTCCGCGCTGTTGTTGCCCTGTTGACGTCAGCGACGCGGTTTAGTTGGGCGCGGTTTAGTTGAGCACGGTTTTGTGGTGGAACCGTGGATCTCACCCAGTGGTGGGATTCAAATAATTTAACAACTGGTTCTCTCCGCTAATGATTTCTTCCAACAACCAGTTCACCAAACTGTTCAGAAAGTTAACAACTGGTTCTCCCAAACTGGTGCGAACTGGCTGAATCCCACCTCTGATCTCACCCCATTCCTAAGAGGTCTGTAAGGGGGCATGCATAAGCGCACCAGCTTGTCTACTGTCCCTGTCCTACTGTTCTGATTTATTTGTACTCATTTCTTATGTATATTTTTATACCTGCTTATACGTTATTTGCAGTGGTGGGTTCCTACTGGTTTGGATGAGTTCGGCCAAACCAGTAGTGGTTTGGTTGCCTGGGTTGCTGGAACCGGCAGCGACTCAGGCCTGCCACGCCCCCGAAGTGGTTCTCTGGGCGGTGCCGTAAGTGCTGCCATCTTGTTTTTCGGTTCTGCACATGCGCAGAATAATGTTTATTGTTCTGTGCATGCGCACACATGTGGGGCAGGTCCACAAGCAAACCGGGAGTAGCAACTGCCAGAACCCATCCCTGGTTATTTGTTAATGTTCATACGTTATATTCTAACTTATACTTCTTTCCTCATACATGCTTGACAAACCAAATAAAATAAATAAAAATAAAATAAAGAATCCAAATTCTGTAAATGATGGAGCCATCTCTAAGCTGATGCAGCTCATTGGTTAGTGTTCTGACCACCACCCCTTCTCCGTCCAGGAATGAAAGCCAAAACAGACATACGAAAGAATGTTTTAATCAGTCCAGACTCTTGTTGGCTGCAAGCCCAAAATAAACAAAGAGATAATCACTCTGGCAAAAAGATCTATAAACCCAGGCAGCACTGCAAACAGGCTTCTCACAGCAAACCACTTATCCAAGTTGGTTTCTCTTGATTTGTGAATGTTGACTTCGCAAGAAGGGTGTGGCCCAAGCAGTCTCTTTTATAATCAGGAGAGGATCTCAATGAGCCACAGCTGCTCGTAATTACCTCCTGTAATTACTTAGTTGTTCTTTACGCCGAGTAGCCCTTCGCCTGCGTGCATCCCCAAACAACTCACAGGTGGTTTCTGTGTCATTCTCTCTTGTCTCCTCCCCACTGATCCAAGGCTCAGGCATCACCTGTCGACCAACTAGTCTCTCTGCACCCTGCTCGGAGTCGGAACCCTGTCCAGGGTCCTCCGCCTCCTCCAGGGCCGACTCATAAGACCCCTCGCTGTCGGAGTCTGGTGGCAGCTCCAACAGCTCCTGCCGAGCCACAACAGGTTAGTATGCAGTGTGTTGCAGGCTAACTCTGCTCACACTGCCAAGAGTTTGATTCCTTCGATCCTGACTGGCTCGAGGTTGACTCTGGCTTCCATCCTTCCGAAGTCAGTAAGATGACCCAGATTTGGGGGGGGGGGGATATATGACTCTGTAAACTGCTTAGAAAGGGCTGTAAAGCACTGTGAAGCGGTATGTAAGCCTAAGTGCGGTTGCTATTTTCATCCTATTCTGTCCCCCTCAAATGAAGCAGGGTGGCACATCCCTATCGTAGTAGCTCATATCAGTCATTATTTGCCCTCAAATTTCAAAATGCAAATTGAATCATGCTGTCTTCCGATCTTGAACCTCTTAAATCAAATCAAATGAATTAGGATTCACACAAGCTTATGATCAACTTTCCGAGCTACAGAACATCTGATTCTATCGACATTTCAGAACCTGATTGTCTTTGATACTACGTAGCTAAAGCAACATCAAACTGTTGGGATATGTTTTGTTAGACTATGCAACAACTACAGCCAGTAGATGTCAGTGTTTGTAGGTTTGCTAGGTGTAATCTATGACATATACTCTATGGTCTTTTGGTGCTGAGGAGAGTTTTCCGTTACAGTTAAAATGGTAAAGCACCAAGTTCCATGGTTACTGTACTCCTTATTTTTATCTGTAAGGCTAGAGGGCTGTATATAAACAGAATTTCCAACAGAAAGCTTCCAGCCTTTGGTAAATAATCTACAATGTGCTTCCGTGTGCTCCCCACAGCATCATATGAGAAGAAGCCGAATGCATGAAAGATATAGCCAGTTCTTCTAAACACAGTTTCGTGCATAATCGTCAATATTCTTGTCTCTCTTCTAATAACTCACCCAGCCATCTTTGCATCATCCAGGGAGCAACTTGTCTTCTTTCTGCTGCTATATGGGAATAGTTGTGCAAAAATGTGGATATATTCAACCGGCTAAATTCTGTCAGGGGAAGATCTATGCTTTAGTTCCTAGAGAAATTGGACAACCATTTGTCTCAAACGGTATAGGGCAGAGCTGTCAAATTCAAGGCCCAGGGGCCTGATCCAGCCCCCAAGGTGCTTAGATCTGGCCTGTCACGGGGGCTGGAACAGCAAAGGAGGTGGCCCTCCCGAGCTCCATTTCTGCTAGCAGAGGGTTGCAGGAAACCCTCACAGCCGAAAACAGAGATTGTGAGGGCCATAGGTGGCCCTTCTGAGCTCCATTTCTGCTAACAGAGGGTTGCAGGAGACCATCACAGCTGAAAACAGAGCTTGTGAGGGCCGTAGGTGGCCCTCCCGAGCTCCGTTTCTGCTAGCAGAGGTTTGCTGGAAGCCCTTGCAGTCGAAAACAGCTCGGGAACCCCGTTTTCACTGGCAGATCACTTGGGCCCTTCAATACAAGTGATGTTGAGCTAGCCATGCCCACTCTGGCACCCCAAGGTCAAACACAACCCTGATGCGAATCGAGTTTGCGAACCGAATTTGACACCCTATTCAAGCAGGGTTTCCTGCTTGAATAGGGGGTTGGACCAGAAGACTTCCAACTCTGCTTTTTGAGCCAAAACTGCTGAGTAAATTCTCAAGCTGCTAAAAAACATCCACAAATCATAAAGAACAGACTTTATAATTCTTATCTGGAGAACTTTTGCCAAAACCATTGTGTTCAATTACGATTCTGTAGAAGAGCATGCCAAAGAGTCTGAATGGAAGCCAAATGCCCTTCAAGAACCAAGTGGTATAATCCAAACACAAGAATCCAATTGGATCTCTCTATTTTTGGGGTGTGCAATATTTTTGGCTGAAAGAAATATAAGAGAAAGAAACTTGGATCATTCCAGGTGCCTCCGCAAAGCTTGGCTGGCAAAAAAGAAGTAATTATGCTCTCACATTGACTTGATATCTAGAACAATTTTCAAGCCTTTGAAAGATTAGATACTTTCTCCACATGTCACCATTACTAACCAACATTTTTTTCTAATTGTGGAGGTTTCCTCAATCATACAGCATGCAATTATTCCACCAGACAACCCTACATTCTTGCCAACCCCTTTTATTATAGGATTATGTATTCCTTGTAAAATGGAATAGAAAACTGAAAACAGCAGACTCCATTTGTTATTCTTGCTATGTTCATTCAGTTCTAAAATGGTGGCCACAAATAGATCTTATTGCCTAATTTCCACTCTGAATACCAGCAGGCTATCTTCCCAGTCACCAAAGGACCATTTACTCCACAAATGCCACTGATACTCTTTCAGGATATTGTAGAGAGGAGAAATATAATTGCTGGCTATCAGTGGTGGGTGAGGAGGAGGAGGAGGAGGAGGAGGAGGAGGAGGAGGAGGAGGAGGAGGAGGAGGAGGAGGAGGAGGAGGAGGAGGAGGAGGAGGAGGAGGGGGGAGGTGGAAAAATCTTTGTGACTTTAGAAAACAAACAAGTATGATTTGAATGGATGAAAATGGGAAGATGTAATTTGAACAGACCAATAATATCCAATTGTTCAATTGTTGAGTTGGAGGGGACTAGATGGATCAACTAGTTTGACATCTGCAATGTGCAGCAGAACAAATTAAATCATCAATGGGAGGAAACTATCTAGACTTTTTTTTGTTAAAAATCACCAGAGATGAGAACCCACAACTTCCATAGATAAACCATTGCACTGTTTTACAGATATTACTATCAGGTAGTTTTTCCTTAAACTTAAACAAAATCTAGGTAGCTGCAACTTACACCTATAAACCACAAATATGATGAGGAAGGGAGGAAGGAAGGATGGATGGATGGATGGATGGATGGATGGATGGATGGATGGATGGATAGGAGCAAGGATGGATAGATGGGTGGATGGATGGATGGACAGATGAGAGGATGGATGGGAAGATGGATGGATGGCAATTATTTAAAGAATCCAAAAGAACTGTGTGGACAGAGAGGCTGTCAAAAGTGAATATTCTTATTGTCTACAAAAATGGAAACCACATTTCCTAACCAAGAGCCAGCTCCTAAAAACCATACCAAGCCTGTTCCAGAGTTGTAATTCTGCTTTCCTGAATACAGAACGCTAGGAATCAACTGTGTTGTATGAATTATTTTTCTTATCTTCTGGAAGTTTATAATAATCTGAAGCAGCCATTCCCCCCACAATATAGGATTTTTTTCCCCAAAATAAATATTTTGAAATTCAGCGGCTTTATCATTTGACAGTTGGGTTGTGAATACATGAATGATAATGTGATTTAGAAATGCACCAGGAAAACTTATACATTTCCAGACGAGGTAGCATTGCTTGCATGCTCGAGCACATACAATCTTATTTTTATTTTATTTTTGGACTAAAGAGTGTCATGAGGTTTTGTAACCAGCTTTCTTTGAATGAACGCACAAATTAAGCTGTACAGGAACCCTGATAAGGATGTAATTTATGAATTTCTCCTCTTTTGAGGAAAAAACAGTGGAGGTCAATGAGTTATTGAAAGTTCATAGCTGTTCTGACCCTCCCCCTCCGTACACCAAGGCACTCCAAGACATGATTACTGCTAGACAATTTATTCACAATAAACCAACACACTGACCAGACCTTGGCAGCAATCCAGACTTCCAAGATAAGAAATATACACAAGAGCTTCTCCAGCATTGCTGATGAAGTTGAATCCTGCAAACAGTCTCTTTCCAAAGTCTCTCCTTATATACTCTCTTGAAAGGAGCCTAATTACAACCACCTGGGTCCAATTATCTTCTGTATCTGCGTAGTTGTTCTCAGCGTCTATCTCCCCGCCGTTGCCTGGCATCCAGGACCAACTCCCTTGTCTCCTCCCCACTGCTCCAAGGCTTGATGTCATGGGCACACTCCCTTTGGCTTTCACCGCTGCTCCATGCCTCAGGTGCCTCCTGGTGGCCAACCAGCCTCTCTGGTCCCTGCTCAGAGTCGGAACCCTGTCCAAGGTCCTCCACATCTTCCAGAGCCGATTCATAGGGCCCCTCACTATTGGAGTCTGTTTGCAGCTCCAACGGCTCCTGCTGGGCCACAACACGTAGCCTACTAACCTTGGGATTATTTGTCATCCCTTTCATCAGCAACAGAAACTTGGATGGAAGTGAACAAAAGATTACAATATTTAAAACAATGGCTTTGGGCAATAACCAAGAACTAAACCAAAGCCTTAAAAGTAGAATAAGCAAAGAGTATCAAGGTCTAAAAGCAATTGCACTGATCGTTTTTCTTTAAAATGAAATAAAATGAAACCCGCATGGTGATAGTTTGGGAAGGTGTCAAGCGAACTGAATTTTGTTCTTCACAAATGATGTTCAATTTCTACAAAAGTAGAAGACAAAAATTGAACAGCTGAAATTGCTGAATTTAACATCTATATCAATCCGCGGAATGAAGACCACTGATGGCCCGTGGTGTGATATCGTCTGAAACCTTATGATGTCCAGTTGTACATCACTATACTGTATTGACCAAATTATGCCATGGTGGTTTTGTCTTGGTCTCTGAAGGCTGTGGGACCTGATGGAAAGGAACAGGCCTCAGATCAACCCTAGAAGAAAGAGTGGGAGCTGGTTTTAGGGCTTACTGGCTCCTGTGATGTTCCATCTTTAATTCTGGGTGGGGTTGCACTACTCCAGACAAAACTGGTGTGCAATTTGGAGAGCCTACTGGACTACCAGCTCCTGTTCACAGAGTATGCAATAGCCGGAGTGGGGGTGGGGGGCTTTTGCACAGCTTTGTGTTTTGTGCCAATTCTACCTTTTGCTGGACCAAGGAATAATACACATGGTCATCTCACCTTCGTTATCTCCCCAATGAACTACTGTAATGCAGGCTACAGAAAGTTGCCCTTGAATAACACACAAAAGTTGTTAAAAAGGTCCATAAATAGGACAGCATAGGGCAGAGGTGCCACGATTTCTACTACCGGTTCAGGCGAACTGGTCTAAACTGGCTGAATAATACCTCTGTCCAGAATGCACTGGTGCAGGCAATTAGGGGTGATTCCTGATTCGTCTATGTTTGCTATGAAAACTGCACTGGCCTCCAGTAGGTTTCTGGGTGCAATGCAAAGTTCTGGTTGTCACCTTAAAAGACATTCATGGAATGGAGCATTGATATTTGAAGGACTCTCTGTCTCCCATTGTCTTCACACATCATATTAGATCTAGTAAGATGTAATCAGTAGCATCCTTCAGAATCCATCAATAGGTAGGTAGGTAGGTAGGTACGTAGGTGGATAGATGGATAGATGGATAGATGGATAGATGGATAGATGGATAGATGGATAGATGGGTAGATGGGTAGATGGGTAGATGGATAGATGGATAGATGGATAGATGGATAGAAGGATAGATGGATAGATGATAGATGGATAGATGGATAGATGGATAGATGGATAGATGGATAGATGGATAGATGGATAGATGGATAGATGGATAGATGGATAGATGGATAGATGGATAGATGGATAGATGGATAGATGGATAGATAGATAGATGAATGAATAGATGGATGGACGGACGGACTGACCGACAGACCGACAGACCGACAGACCGACAGACCGACAGACAGACAGATATTGTCAAACATTATTTAAATATTTGTAGAGTCTTTCCTGTTTGGTTTTGTGATCCAGGGACATTGGCTTTCCACCAGAGCTGGTATTTTACCGGCTTCGGATCGGTTCGCCCAAATTGGTAGCAGAAATCGTGGGTGGCTCTGCCCACCCACCCCGGCTCTACGGTATCCCACTTAGACCCTTTTTTGGTAAAAAGCGCATGCACAGAAGGCTCAGTGCATGCGCGGAAGTGGTGCGTGCGCTCCCATTTGCGAATCGGTAGGGAAGATAAGTAAATACCACCCCTGCTTTCAACTCTCCTTGTTTGACTAAGAGGTTGTACATCAACGTTTGATATTCAGTCCTGACATGAAATGGGCATTTAGCATTTGGGAGCCTCTGATAACTGACACGCTACAAAGTTGAGAGCTGCAAGGATTGAATGACTACATCTCTAAACCATCTGCTTGTCCTGTATTTCTGTTAACCGCACAGAATCTCTGACAAGGGGTGGAAGACGGTGGCTTTGAAGTCAGGTTCCAGAGAGCTTTAAACAAGCTGTCACCTCTTCCAAGAGAGACGATTCAAACCAGCACTGCAGATTGGCATTTTTGTGTACGTGCCAAGCCCCCCAGGTTACAGGAGGATTTATTGATTCTTCCCTTCCACCTCCCAGAACATCTGACTTGCTTCCTTCCTCCTTGTGGTTCTGCATCTGAAGAACAATTCTAGCTTTCTCCTGCTTCTCATTTCATCTAATAGAAAAGATATTCCCCTTTTCCTCTTCAAAGCATAATTGCAGGGCAGTTTGGCACTTGTTTTCATTTGGATCCAGCTACAGGGTCTACTCCAGGGGTGAAGTGCTCTGAAGTCTGCTACCGGTCGCTTCACAACTGGTTTGCTTCGCACGCGCATGCCTACCAAATGCCACTTTGTGCGCATGCGCAGCGGATGAAGAAGCCTTTTCTGAGTCTGCAGGTAAGGAGAACAGCGGGGGACAGGACAGCTGTGCCACGTGTTTTAGATTAGCTAGAAAGCAGGATTTCCTGCTTTCTAGTGAATAAAAATTGCGTGGCACAGCTGATTGTCACACAGCTCATCGTCGGAACTTTTCAAAACTTTTTTAAAACATTTTTTTACTACTGATTTGGGCGAACCGGTCCAAACCTGTAGCATTTCACCCCTGGTTTATTCTATGTGGGCAAGATATTAGACCTCTTTCTTTTCATTGTGCCATCATCCCGGGCAGTGATGGGTTGCTAGCTGGTTTACAACCAATTTGCTCGTGCTCGTGTGTGCAATGCTTCTGCGTATGTGCAGAAGGTTCTGCATGTGCGCAATGCTTTTTGTATGCGCAGAAGGTTCTGCATGTGTGCAATGCTTCTGTGTATGCACAGAAGGTTCTGCATGTGCGCAATGCTTCTGTGTATGCGCAGAAGGTTCTGCATATGCACAATGCTTCTGTATATGTGCAGAAGGTTCTGCATGTGCGCAATGCTTCTGCATATGCGCAGAAGGTTCTGCATGTGCGCAATGCTTTTTTGTATGTGCAGAAGGTTCTGCATGTGCACAATGCTTCTGTGTATACGCAGAAGGTTCTGCATGTGTGCAATGCTTCTGTGTATGCACAGAAGGTTCTGCATGTGCACAATGCTTCTGGGTATGCGCAGGTGGTTCTGCATGTGCGCAATGCTTCTGTGTATGCGCAGGTGGTTCTGCATGTGTGCAATGCTTCTGTGTATGCACAGAAGGTTCTGCATGTGCGCAATGCTTTTTTGTATGTACAGGTTCTGCATGTGCGCAATGCTTCTGTGTATGCACAGAAGGTTCTGCATGTGCACAATGCTTCTATGTATGCGCAGAAGGTTCTGCATGTGCACAATCCTTCTGTGTATGCGCAGATGGTTCTGCATGTGCGCAATGCTGCATATGCACAGATGGTTCTGCATGTGCACAATGCTTCTGTGTATGCGCAGAAGGTTCTGCACGTGCACAATCCTTCTGTGTATGCGCAGAAGGTTCCACGTGCGCGCAATGCCTTTTTGTATGCACAGAAGGTTCTGCATGTGCGCAATCCTTCTGTGTATGTGCAGAAGGTTCTGCATGTGCGCAATGCTTCTGTGTATGTGCAGAAGTGTCCGGGCAGGTGAGCAGAGCTTTCTGCCATTGCCACTTCTGGTTTGGCTGAACCAGGAGCAACCCACCTCTGATCCAGGAGTCTACAACAAAGGGGGAAAAGGCAGGGCAAGCTGTGCCCCACAGCGGCACCTCCCTTATTTGTGCGTCGGTTACGAAGCCGCTGGAAAGCAGGACTTGCACAGTGACATTGCTTCACGTGCTTAGATGCTGCAAAAAGCACATCCTGTTCTTTGCTTGCCAGCAAAAAACTAGGCCAGCCAACTCAGCCACTCATTTTCTGTCAATTACCAGTGCAATAATCAAGATATATTTTTTTCTTTTTGTTCTGCTGTTGCTGATGTCCTGGGCTTGGATTAACAGAAATTCTCTCCTCATACCAATTGGGGGGGGGGGAGTTCTGTGTCTTCCTCAATCTCAGATCCTAAGCACACCCATGCACCCACACCCATAATGTGCAATGTGCACACAACACACACACCCCCGCCCTCCCCGCCCCCCGGTTCATGTGTGCATGACCCTCTGTGCTCCGTCCTTCCGCCCCACGTGCACATGCAATCCCCTTTCACTCCCCCGCGGATATGCATGTGACCCGCTCGGACCCCGTTTTGGGCCTAGTAGGCCTCCCTGCAGCCTCCTGGGAGCAAAAACGGGGCCCTGAGGGGGCAGCCTCCACCCCACCCCGCACGCCCTGTTTTGGGCCTAGTAGGTCTCCCTGTAGCCTCCTGGGAGCAAAATTGGCCACAGAGATGCCTGCACCCCCTGTGACCCCCGCGCATGCACATGTGACTCCAATGCATGCACAGCAGAGACCTGAAAATCAGCTGGCTGGTAGGAGGAGCGCACACATGTGCGATTAGAGCTGTGCTGCGGTGACGGCTCACATGCCCTCAGAGAGGGCTCTGTGTGCCACCTGTGGAATGCATGTCATAAGTTTGCCATCATAGGACGAAGTGGTCCTACCACCACTGGGACCACATTGGTGTTTACTTCCCACGTGGTTCCTAATTCAGGTCCTGGTACTTCTCCAGCTTCTAATACTCCTTCTTCCTGAAGTTGCTGTTACTCAACAGTGCTACATCTATCACAGTGGTGGGATTCAAATAATTTAACAACTGTTTTTCTGCACTGATGACCAGCTGGGTAGGCGGGGATCAGTGGTCATGTGACTGGGTGGGCGTGGCGAACTCAACGTCACTCAGGTCGATGGGCGCTTCACCTTAGCTGTTACAATGTAGCAAGGGTTAACTGGAGAGGCAGTTTCTGTAAGCAGGGCAATAAAGATTAGGCTAGAAACAGCACCAGAATGTTTCCTTCCTGCCTTTACAGGATTAGCTCTGTAAAGTGGGGGGGGGGATGACAAAATGAGATTTCTTCCAACAACCGGTTCTCCGAACTGCTTAGAAAGTTAAGAATCGGTTCTCCCGAATAGGTGCGAACTGGCTGAATCCCACCACTGATCTATCACTACTGATATCTTCTGATCCTTGTCTACTAATACTGCTAATGGAATAGGAATAGGACTCAGGCTTATATACCAATTGATCAGAATAGAGCTGGAAAGGACCTTGGGGAATCTTCTGCTTCAACCCACTGCTCAAGCAAGAGACCCTATGCCAATTCAGAGAGGTGGCTGTTCAGTCTTTTCTGAAAAACCTCCTGTGATGAAGCATCTACAATTTCTGGAGGGAATCTGTTCCACGGGTTAATTGTTCTCACTGTTAGGAAGTTTCTCCTTGATTCCAGGTTGTTTCTCTCCTTGATTAATTTCCATCCATTGTTTCTTGTCTTGCCTTTTGGTGCTTTGGAAAATAAGTTGACCCTTCTCCCCCCTTTTCTGTGGCGGCCTCTCAAATACTGGAATACTACTATCATATCTCCACTAGTCCTTCTTTTCTCTAGGCTGGCCACACCCAATTTCTGCAACCTTTCTTTGTGTATTTTTGTCCCAAGGGCTTTAATCATTTTAGTTGCTCTTCTTTGCATTTTTTCCAAAGTCTCAACATATTTTGGTAAAGTGGTGACCAAAACTGGATGCTGTATTCCAGGTGTGGTTTCACTAAGGCTTTATAAAGTGATACTAATACTTCATATGATTTTGATGCTGTTCACACAACCAAGGATTGTATCAACTTTTCTGGCTGCCGCCACACACTGCTAGCTCATGTTTAAGTGATCATTTATATAATGTTTTACAGTACTCTCTGGGTGGATTACAACTATATTTCTCCCAATAATTGGGGTCTATGGGGTGTTCAGGGAGGGGGGTAGCACCTCTGGTGTAGGGGCATGTTGTATCCTTTTAGGGCAGGTCATTTTAGGGCAGCTTTTGGGGTGGCTCATCCACCTTTGGTCCCCACCTGTCACTCAGCTCTCATCTGTGGCTCCTAGTATTTAGGTATTTAGGTATTTATTGGGATTTATATGCCGCCCTTTTCCCTGAGGGGACTCAGGGCGGCTTACAACCACAAGGAAGGGGAGGTGCAAGGTCAAAACAAAACAATATGTGAACAACAGAAAAGTAATAAAAACCCAACTTTCATTCAACAGTCAAACACTCGGGCGGGTAATTAGGAGCCTATCCCCAGGCCTGCTGGGAGAGCCAGATCTTGAGGGCTGCGCGGAAGGTCTGGATAGTGGTGAGGGTGCAGATCTCCATGGGGAGCTCGTTCCACAGGGTCGGGGCAGCAACAGAAAAGGCTCTCCTCCGCGTGGTCGCCAGTCAGTATTGACTGGCGGATGGGATTCGGAGGAGGCCCAGTCTGTGCGATCTAATTGGTCGATTTAGGGAGGTAATCGGCAGAAGGCGGTCTCTCAAGTACCCAGATCCACTACCATGGAGTGCTTTAAAGATGGTCATCAGTATCCTGAAGCGCACCCGGAGACCAACAGGTAGCCAGTGCAGCTCGCGGAGGACAGGTGTAACGTGGGCGAACCGTGGTGCGCCCACTATCACTCGCGCGGCTGCATTTTGGACTAACTGTAGTCGCCGGATGCACTTCAGGGGCAACCCCATGTAGAGCCCATTGCAGTATTCCAGTCTAGAGATCACAAGGGCTCGAGTGACTGCTGTGAGAGCCCCCCGATCTAAGTAGGGCCGCAACTGGCGGACCAGGCGAACCTGGGCAAATGCCCCCCTGGTCACAGCCGACAGCTGGTGATCAAAAGTCAGCTGTGGATCCAGGAGGACTCCTAAGTTGCGGACCCTATCTGAGGGGTATAGAATTTGACCCCCCAGTCTAAGCGTTGGTGTATTAGCCAAATTATTGGGGGGGAAACACAACAGCCACTCGGTCTTATCCGGGTTGAGTACCAGTTTGTTAGCACTCATCCAGTTCCTAACGGCCTCCAGACCCTGGTTCATCACGTCCACCGCTTCATTGAGTTGGCACGGGGCGGACAGATACAATTGTGTATCGTCCGCATATTGGTGGTATTTTATCCCGTGCCTCCGAATGATCTCGCCCAGCGGTTTCATGTATATGTTAAATAGTAGGGGTGATAGGACCGAACCCTGGGGTACCCCACATGTTAGGGGCCTCAGGGACGATCTCTGCCCCCCAACTAACACCGACTGCGACCTGTCCGAGAGGTAGGAGGAGAACCACCGCAGAACAGTGCCTCCCACTCCCACCTCCCGCAGTCGTCGCAGAAGGATACCATGGTCGATGGTATCGAAAGCCGCTGAGAGGTCCAGGAGAACCAGGATGGACGCATAGCCTCCATCTCTGGCCCTCCAGAGATCATCGGTCAATGCGACCAAAGTGCTGTAACCAGGCCTGAAGCCGGACTGGAAGGGGTCAAGATAACTAGCTTCCTCCAAGGCCCGTTGAAGCTGAAAGGCCACCACCTTCTCAACAACCTTCCCGATAAAGGGAAGGTTGGAGACAGGACGAAAGTTATTTAAAATGGCTGGATCTAACGATGGCTTCTTCAGGAGGGGTCTCACCACCGCCGTTTTAAGTACGGCGGGGAAGTGCCCCTCCCGAAGGGAGGCGGTGACAACCGCCTGGATCCAGCCATGTGTCACCTCCCTGCTGTTAGCCACCAGCCAGGAGGGACACGGGTCCAGAATACAAGTGGAGGCACTTACAGCTCGAATGGCCTTGTCCACATCCCCTGAGGCAACTTCCTGGAACTCAACCCAGAGCTGATGTAACAGATGATCCTCCTGCGTCTCAGCTGGATCTACTGCGGTGGAGTCCAGGTCCGATCGAAGCCGAGCTACTTTGTCCGCCAAGAATTGAGCATAATCCTCAGCCCTACCCTGCAAGGGGTTTCCCGCCTCCCTCCTATTAAGGAGGGAGCGGGTTATCCTGAACAGGGCGGCTGGGCGTGACTCGGCGGACGCGACCAAGGAAGAAATATATGATCTTTTCGCAGCTCTTAATGCTCGGACATAGTCCTTGGTGCAGGTAGTTAAGAGTGCTCGGCTTGCCTCGGACCTATCGGACCTCCACTGGTGCTCTAGGCATCTCCTCCGGCGTTTCTTCTCCCGGAGTTCCTCGGTGAACCAGGGAACTCTCCGGGATCCACTGACCCGGAGGGGCCGTAGTGGCGCAATCCGGTCGAGAGACTCCGACGCCGCCGAGTACCAGGCGGCAGCCAGAGTCTCCGCCGAACTGTGGGCGAGGGTATCAGGAATAACCCCAAGCTCCGTCTGGAACCTCAGAGGATCCATAAGTCGCCTGGGGCGGAACCACCTGGTCGGTTCCTCCTCCCTACGGTGGGGGTTTGGCCTCCGGAAGTCAAGCCTCAGTAGGCAATGGTCTGACCACGACAGGGGTATGATCTCATTACCCCTCAGACCAAGATCACACATCCACTGCTCCGAGAGGAATACGAGGTCGAGCATGTGACCCGCTGCATGGGTTGGGCCCCGAATTACTTGGGTCAAGCCCATGGCCGTCATGGAGGCCATGAACTCCTGCGCCCCATCAGAGCGTTCACCGAGCGATGGCAAGTTGAAATCCCCCAGAACTATAAGCCTGGGGAACTCAACTGCCAGCTCGGCTACTGACTCGAGGAGCGAGGGGAGGGATGCTGCAACGCAGTTGGGAGGCAGGTACGTTAGCAGCAAACCCACTTGACCCTTGAGGTCCAACTTTATCAGCAGAGACTCACACCCGACAAGCTCCGGAGCAGGGACCCTACGAGGTAACAGAGACTCCCGGATTACAATAGCCACACCGCCACCCCTTCCCTGGGCTCTCGGCTGATGAAGCACCTGAAATCCCTCTGGGCACATCTCTACAAGGGGGACTCCTCCTTCTGTGCCCAGCCAGGTTTCAGTAATACATGCCAGGTCTGCCCTCTCGTCAACAATTAAGTCCCGGACGAGGGGAGCTTTGTGAACAACAGACCTGGCATTTAGCGACAACAGCCTGAGACCAGGGTCCTGACTACTCGCGCCATCTGGTCTTGGAGTGGGACTCCTAGGGCCGGAAGGAGGGATCTCTGTAATGTAGCGAACCCTCCTTCCCCGGTAATGGCCAGCCCTAAGGTCCCCGCCGTATCTGCCTCTCCCTGTCACGACCGCTATGCTCCGACCCACTCCCATGTCCATGGTCCCCCCAACCACCCCAGTTCCTCCCGCCTTCCCCAGCAGGTCCTCCGAGTCAAACATACTCATTTATCCACTCTAACAATTCCCACGTAAAAATTTAAAACATATAAAATACAAGGGTAACAATTACTAAAAAGTGGGCCATTCATTCAATTCCAGTCAGCATCCATACACTCAGCATTCTATTTAAAAATTGCGCAGTTATAGTATATAATAATAATAATAATAATAATATGGGAACAATGGAGGAAGCGATGGTTTGCTCCTCTCCCTTCTTATGACCTGGGGAAATAGTAGCTGTAGCATGCACCCCGGGCAACAGCTTCGACAGGCTGGCCAAACCCGGTTGAGAGTAGCCGTTGGGTCATTGACCTTCAGTGAGATAGGGACTTGTCTATTCCGAGCATAGCAATAGCAATAGAAATAGCAGTTAGACTTATATACCGCTTCATAGGGCTTTCAGCCCTCTCTAAGCGGTTTACAGAGTCAGCATATTGCCCCCACAGTCTGGGTCCTCATTTCACCCACCTCGGAAGGATGGAAGGCTGAGTCAACCTTGAGCCGGTGAGATTAGAACCGCTGAACTGCAGATAACAGTCAGCTGAAGTGGACTGCAGTACTGCACCCTACCCACTGCGCCACCTTGGCTCTTAGCATGTGAAGACAGATTCTAGTGGATTGAGCGGATGAAACCTATTACAATAGGATAACGGTCATGAAGGCGGTCTCTTCAAGTGATGTGGTACACTAAGAGCATGGCAAGACACAAGAGACGCCCTGGTCAACCACTGCACCCAGCCCATCTCCAACTGCCTCGACTCTTGTCCTGCTATTGGAGCAAGACGGAATCCGGGAAGAGAGAGTGAGGCTGACTCTGCACACCTCTCCCTCACTTTAATCCAATTCACATGCAAGTTTTGACATCCTCACAATTAGATACGTATCAGGGTCCTCTTCGAACAGGATGGACACACATCACAACTATATTGCCCCCAACAATCTGGGCCTCATTTTACAAGGCCTTGGAAGGATGAAAGCTGAGTCAATCATGAGCCCCATCATAATTCAACTCCAGGTTTTGGGCAGAGGTAGCCTGTAACATTGTATTCTAACCACTGCATCCCCATGGCCCATAGTGCTACTTACATACTGTATATATGAATCAAGTTGACTTCACTGGCTGTAGCAAGATGCCATCAGCATCTCTCCCACCATCTGCAACTTCCCTGGCTCTTCATACAAGAGCCATTCAGCCCCGAGAGAAATTTTAGATCTGACCTTCCTCTGCCTGAATGAGTTGGCATCCACTTGCAACTGCAAATATAACTCTTTAATGCCAGTTATTAAAGTTATGGTACATTTTACTGCAAATGGTGCTGAAAATTATGCATTACTTCGAGTTGTTCCCTTGTATTTTGGTCTGAGACAGTGAGTATTCTGACCTAGGTTTCCCCAACAGCTTGAAGCCAAGTCCTCATCCCGATAAACCCATTTTATTTAATGTACAGTGAATTCCTCTCAGCAAAGTCCCAGCCCACAGTCCTTCAAGATAGTTCACAATTACCGACTTTTATCAGGCTTGCAGAGTGGATATCTTTCAGATGCCGCAACGAATGCAGGAATGAACTAATAGTCTCCTGCAAACTCCACTCCCCTTTCGCTCCTCTTTATTCCCTATGGGAGGGGTCATTCATCATCCACCTGTGGCCTTACTGCCAAGTCGACCCTTGTTCCTTAGCTGTTCCCTTTATCTGGCAACTCTGTGCATGCACACGCTGGGAACAGGCTCCAGCTGTTCATCTGCCTCACTGATGTCTGACTCCAAAGGCACCTGATAACTATCAGACAGCCCTGGTTCCATCTCTGCCTCCGAGACAGAGCCCTCATTAGAGCCTTCTTCAGACTCCAGGACTGGCCCATGTTCCCCCACAACCTCCTCACTGTCTGAATCAGCTGCCAGGTCCCCTGGCTGCGTGTGGACCACAACAGTGAGGAAGATTTGTCTATTCACCCTCCCATTGAGCCCTGCTAAATCAGGATGAGTGGGTCACCACAGAAGCTCAAAGAGATGGACAAAAATAATTTCCCAGAGCAGTAATACCCTCTAGAGCAGGGCTGTCAAACTCCTGTCCCACAGGATGGATGTATCGCATGCTGGCCACGGGCCTGCTTTAGCGAAGAGGGGAAAGTCCTGATATGTCACATGATGCCATCATGACAACTGGAGTTTGACACCCCTGCTCTAGAGGCTTTCCATCATAATGCAAATTCAAAAACACTATAAGAAATTCAAAACATATTCCAAAGTAGCCTAACAACCAAGCAAGCACAAAAAGCACTAAGGACCCCACATTGAATTAGTGTTTGTTGTACTTCTATAAGACATAGGGCATAGTATTTCTAGAAGTACTATCTGAAACATTACTCTTCAATTCCTCTTCAGTGCCAGAATGCTTTTCCCACCCTTCTCAAATCAAACGTGAATTCTATTAGCTTAAACTCATTAAAGGGACGTTCAGTGGCTCAGTGGCTAAGATGCTGAGCTTGTCAATCAGAAAGGTCGGCAGTTCAGCAGTTCGAATCCCCATCGCCACATAATGGAGTAAGTTCCCGTTACTTCTCCCAGCTTCTGCCAACCTCAAAAGCATGTAAAAAATGCAAGTAGAAAAATAGGAACCACCTTTGGTGGAAAGGTAACGGCTTTCCGTGCACCGTCGGTGTTTAGTCATGCCAGCCACATTACCACGGAGACATCTTTGGACAGTGCTGGCTCTTCGGCTTTGAAATGGAGATGAGCACTGCCCCCTAGAGCGACCAACATGCATGTGCGTGGGAACCTTTAACTTTAGCTTTACCTCAGTGGTGGGATTCAAATAATTTAACAACCGGTTCTCTGTCCTAATGATCAGGTGAGTAGGCGGGGCTTAGTGGTTAGGTGACCGTGTGGGCGTGGCCAACTTCAAAGTCACTCAGGTCGACGGGCGCTTCGCCTTAGCTGTTACAATGTAACAAGGGTTAACCGGAGAGGCAGTTTCTGTAAGCAGGGCAATAAAGATTAAGCTAGAAACAACACCAGAATGTTTCTTCCCTGCCTTCCTTACAGGATTAGCCCTGTAAAATGGGAAAAAAAACAAAAAAAGATTTCTTCCAACAACCGGTTCTCTGAGCCTCTTAGAAAGTTAAGAACCTGTTCTCCCAAATAGGTGTGAACTGGCTGAATCCCACCACTGCTTTACCTTTACCTATACTTCTATAAGACATAGGGCATAGTATTTCTAATAAGTGCTATCTGAAACATTTATCTTCAACCCTACTTCAGTGCCAGAATCCTTTTTCCACCCTTCTCAAATCAAACGTGAATTTTATTAGCCTAAATTCATACCAACCTGTGATCGGCATTCTGTTTCATAGAAGAAGCAGACTTGTATGCCCTGGTTACTTATCACATTAATTCAATATTCAACTCGGGTGAGCTGAAGGCATGAGCTTATCTCCACAGTCAACAAAGCAAGCAAGCATAGATGGTTACAGGTAATAATATTCATCTTTTTATTTGTCTACAGTCACAGGGAACAGGGATTTTCTCAGGGTGCTGTAGATAAACATGAGAATTAGCCTCCCAGACAGACCTTCTATGAAACAAATTCGCTGACATGTCAGCTGAAGTCATTGTGCCCAAAGTGAAAACAGAGACCAGATACGCATCACTGCTTTTCACAAGATAGCTTTCTACTTGGTGACGTCAAAATGGGTGGCTTTAAAAAATAATTGGATACATTCAAGAAAAATAGTCTATCAAGGGTGGTTAGTTTATAGAACTCAATGTTAACTTCAAGTTAAAGTCTAAGTCCCAGAGTTCACTGTAACAGCATTGCCAAAAATGCACTAAGAGTTGCTAACCTAATTTTGCGAAGCTTCTTCTCCCGTAACATTGTACTGCAAACTCGGGCATACAAAACCTTTGCCAGACCAATCCTCGAATACAGTTCATCAGCCTGGAATCCACCATACTGAAGGCTTCTTAGCATGTTCTAACTTCTTTCCAAGTCAGGTGAAATTACCTTCTCCCAAAATTTTAAATACCTTCTACGTTTGCGTATTGTATGCCTTTGTGTGCTAATTTCCTCTCGTTTGTTATTTAGCAAGCTTGTTTAGAGATAATTGGGTTAGCGCCAAGCCACTTTAAGCAACAATGAATGGAACACTTCAGATAGGGAATCATAGAATCAAAGGGCTGGAAGGGACCTTGGAGGTCTTCTAGTACAGTGATGTGTTAAATACTGACTATCAGTATGGTAGTTTCCACCAAGGTCCTCTGTTCCGGCAGGAACAGTATTCAAATCTGATTGGTCAAAGGGTCCGACAGCTCCCTATAAAAGAGCTGCTGCCAGACAGAGTCTTTGCTGGATTGTACATAGTTGTCACTTAATAAAGAGCTGTTTGTAACTGTAGCCTGAGTCTGCCTCATCCATTCACCTGATTTAACATGATAGGTAACCTTTCTGTTGTCGAGTGCCAAAAGTACCCATAATACAGTGCACACACGACCACCACCATGCCACGTCCCTCCTGCAATTCCCCCATGTTCCCCATGCTCCCCCTGCCCCCCTTGCGTATGCACACGTGGCCCCCTGCACTCCCCCAGCGCATGCACGTGGGAACACCCCTGTGCCCCGTTTTGTCCCTAGTAGGCCTCTCTTCAGCCTCCTGGGACCAAAAACAGGCCACGGGGGAGCACTCCCCCCCACCTTGCATGCATGCACGCGTGACCCTCCACACCCCACCCATGCACACGGATCTCCCACATGCACCCCACCTCTTGGCACATGCGTGGCAGAGCCCCAAAAATCAGATGTCAGGTGGGAGGAGCACACATATGCACAGTGGAGCTGAGCTGGGGGTGACAGCTTGCATGCCAAGTGACATGGCTCTTTGGGCACGCATGCCCATAGGATCGCCATCACGGTTCTAGTACAACCCTCTGCCCGAGGCAGGAATCCTGATACCACCCTGGACAAATATTTGCACAGTCTTTTCTTGAAGATCTCCAGCGATGGGGCACCCACAACTCTTGAGGGCAAGCTATTCCATCCATTATTCTCACTGTCAGGAAATTTCACCTTATTTCCAGGTTGCACTTCCCTCTGACAAGCTTCCAACCGTTGCTTCTCATCCTGTCCTCAGGTGCTTTGGAGAATAAACTGACAATGTCTTCTATGTGGTAGCTCTTCAAGTATTGGAAGACTGCTATCATATCTCCCCTGAGCCTTCTCTTCAGAGGCCAAACATACCTCCCTCCCTGCTTAGTTTTTAATCAACCTTTTTCTCTGAGGAACAGCAGAATGTTCTTCTTTTTCTTACATCATTTCTTTAGGGAAGGCTATTAATGTCTCCATAGTCATTCCTTCATCTATTTTCCCCCCTCTATTCTGCTTGTGTGAAATTCTTTTACTAATTCAGGTCTTTAAAGATGGAGAAATGGCGTCTCCTCACAACAACCGTCCGTGTTGCTCAAAAAGATTGCCATCATCAAACATGTATTCCGACAGTTCAGGAGTCACTTTTAATATTGTAGACATGCATGTTGATATAAATTATTAATTTTCCATTTTCACTTTTATATTCTCACATCATTTGGTTCAACTGAACCAGAGAACACTAAAAACTGAAGATTTATTCCACTTAAGTTAAAAGAGGTCAGTGATCAAAAGCTTGATAGAAAGGAATCAGGATTCAGGATTTCTACTTTCTAGTCAATCAGAAGATATAACCTAACATTTGTATTGCTCCCCCACAAAAGCCCATCGAATTCAACATGATATCTTTAATTGAAGCTTTTAAAACATCTTGGCATGTTTAATTGTATTTATACTGGGAAGACTCTTGTTACTTCTGATTTATGTTCCCCATCCTTATAGTTTGTCCCCTGATGTCAAGATGTTATCACCATTCTTCTTAACAATTCAACTCTCCACAAAACCATAAATATGTAAGTGTACAAGCTATATCTGGCTGGTACAGTGGCTCAGAGGTGAAGACCCTGGGCTTATTGGCTGTAAAGTCAGCAGCCTGGGTTCGAGACCTGAGCACTACATGATGGAGTAAGCTCCCGTCCTTGCCTCAGCTCCTACCAACCTAGAAGTTTGAAAGCGTGCAAATGTGAGTAGATAAATAGGTACCATTTCAGTGGGAAAGTAACAGTGGTTTGTGATGTCATGCTGACCACATGACCGCAGAAATGTCTTGGACAGCACTGGCTCAGTGAAACAGAGATGAGCACCACCCCCTATATTTGGCAACAACTAGCTGAGTAAAATCTGCAGGAACTTCTTTACCTTTACCTTTTATTAGCTATATCCACTGCCAATAACTCTTCAGGTCAAATTCAAGTTTTGGTGTAAATGTTTAAAATCCTACACAGCTTGGGAATAGACTATCTGAAAGGTTCCTTTACCGAGATATTCTTGACCTAAAATTTAAGATTTTCCAAAAGAGTTCTTCTTTAGAGCCTCCCATTTAGATCAGTCAAGGTAGCATGTGTACGAAATAAGGCACTTGTGGTAGAAGAATTCCATTTCTATGGTGTGGGCCATTAATGCTATTCTTTTCTCTTCACTACTGGTTCGGTAGCGGGAGCGCTATGCTGACACGCGGCATGTCTGGGCATGTGCAGAAGGTCCGTGATGACATCAGGGTGAGTGGGTGGAGCCTCGTGCCACCGCCATTAGCGGTTCACCCAAACTGCTGCGAACCGACAGCATACTACTTCTAGTGTGGGCTCCATACATGTATTCTATGAAATAAAAAGTTATTCTGTCTGGAATTTACTCATTATTTCATTAAAGATAATATCACTTGAAATCAAATAAAATGAGTGGGTGAAAGGCTTTCTTCATTCTTTTCTGCACGTTTCCCAACTTCAGGTCCTTCTGACGCGCCCTAAAAAGTTGGCTTTTCCAGCAAGCCAGCCTGGCCTGAACAAAACAAAATAAATTATTGATCACTGTTAATTTGAATTTTTTTTAAAAAAAATGTCATTGTCAATATTAATTGGGTTTGGGATATTCTATTTAATTTTTTTTAACTTTTGTTTTATGTGTTTCTTTTAATGTTGTACGCAGCCCTGAGTCCTTGGGAGAAGGGCGGCATATAAATCTAGTAAACCCAAACCTAAACCTTCAGGTAAATAAATGTATATAGTGCGATGGTATTTGGTCACGATAAACATTTGGTGGATATTCTCCATGGCCTTTGATTTGTCAGCTGAGAAGTGAAGGGTCACGGTTTCTCCTGCAGAGCCTCCAAATGTATGTAAACCTTGGCAAAGTAACCTATTCTTTTTTTTCCTGAAAACAAATTAATAACCGAGTTAGCAGACATTGAGTATGTGGTTGGAATAATAATTTCTCAAGTTCTGAGGTAAAATTGAGATAAATCTCCCCCACCCCACTCCCAACAAGTCAGAATAATATAGAAAAATGCTTCAAAATGGGGGAAATGAATTAATAACTTGCAGACCGTGGACAACTTAGTCTGCCTTGGAAGTCAGGATAGGAGCCAAATGCAGAGTGAAAGACAGGCAGAAGATGGGGAAAGAATGAAGTTGCTGCTTAACCCCGCTTTACAGATGTGGCATGCTCTGTCATAGAGAATCTCTCTCACCGCATGCAGTGACATGTCATAAATTAGTCAGCAGCATTTTGGTGGTGGCTCAGTGGCTAAGATGCTGAGCTTGTCGATCAGAAGGTCGGCAGTTCAGCGATTCGAATCCCCAGTGCCGTGTAATGGAGTGAGCTCCCGTTACTTGTCCCAGCTTCTGCCAACCTAGCAGTTCAAAAGCACGTAAAAATTCAAGTAGAAAAATAGGGACCACCTTTGGTGGGAAAGTAACAGCATTCCACGTGCCTTCAGCATTTAGTAATGCGGCCACATGACCACGGAGACGTCTTCGGACAGCGCTGGCTCTTCGGCTTTGAAACGGAGATGAGTCAGGAACGGCGAGCACAAATGTGCGAGGGGAACCTTAACCTTTACCCCCCAAATCTTTTTTATTTCTAAAAAGCTGCTTGAGAAAACTGTCTGAAAGCCAGAGAGGGGGATTCTCCAATAGAAGAAGGCCCTTTTACAGTATGGGTAATTCTCAACTTATGACTACAAATTGAGTCCCAAATTTCCATTGCTAAGTGAGACATTTGTTAAGTGAATTTTGCTCCATTTTACAGCATTTCTTGCCACAAAAAACAGAATAACAGAGTTGGAAGGGACCTTGGAAGTCTTCTAATCCAACACCCTGCTTAGGTAGGAAACCCTACACCACTTCAGCGAAACGGTTATCCAACATCTTTAAAACTTCCAGTGTTGGAGCATCCACAACTTCTGGAGGCAAGTTGTTCCACTGATTCATTGTTTTAACTGTCAGGAAATTTCTCCTTGGTTCTAGGTTGCTTCTCTCCTTGATTAGTTTCCACCCATTGCTTCTTGTTCTGCCCTCAGGTGCCCTGGAGAATAGTTTGACTCCCTCTTCTTTGTGGCAGCCCCTGAGACATTGGAAGACTGCTATCATGTCTCCCCTAATTCTTCTTTTCATTAAACTAGACATACCTAGTTCCTGCAACCGTTCTTCATATATTTTAGCCTCCAATCGCCTAAACACTTATTAAGTGAATCACTGCAGTTGTTTAGTAACATGGTTGTTAAGTGAATCTGGCTTCCTCATTGACTTTGCTTGTCAGAAGAATCACATGACCTTCTGCTCACATGACACTGGGACACTGCAACCATCATAAATATTAGACAATTACCGAGCGTCTGAATTTTGATAATGTGATCACAGGGATGCTGCAAGGATCATAAGCGTGACTTCAAATGATCCCTAAATAAACTGTTGTAAGTCGAGGACTACCTTTTAGGTTGATGGGTTAAGGTATTAATATCTGGTTTTCTTTAAAAAAAACCAACATAAACATTTGGCTAGACTTGACTTTAATGTCCCTTAAAAATCAGAAACTTCACCATATGTTCACTTCTCCCAAATCATCTTGTTACTTCCTATTCCTGAATTAAATCTTCCCTATAAATTAATACCAACTCAAATTTATGGGACTTTTTATGTGCCTAACTCCAATGAACAAAATTATTGGCAAAAAATGTATCATTTTCTTCCAATAAAAGAGGAATTCCCTGGAAGAACATTCCCTGTCACATTTATCACCAAACAAATATTAGGATAATTACAATCCGCTATGAGTACTATGAGGGGTGCGATCGTTCAGCGGTTAAAGGCGCTGTGCCTGCCAGCTGGAAAACTGACAACCAGGGTTCAAGACCCCAGCACCGAGTAACATTATCCCTGCCTCAACTCCTGCCCACTTAGCAATTTCAAAGCATGCAAATCAGTGGTGGGTTCCGGATCCCATTGCAACCGGTATAGTGCAACGGGGCCGGGCGTCAACTACATGAACATGCGCATGCATACCTGCTGCCTGTGACACTCTGTGACACCTCCGCGATTCTCAGCTGCTTGACGGAGAATCACTCAGGTGCTGTAAGCTCCGTGTGTGTGTGCAAAAGCTTTGAAAACCTCAAATACCAATAAGGAGCGCGGGCAGGTGGGCCCTCCAGAGCACAGTACCAGAATGGTATACCGGTCATAACCCACCACTGATGCAAATGAGAGTAGATAAATAGGTACTGCTTCGGTGGGAAAGTAACAGCATTCTGTGCATATAGTATTACTGGCCACGTGACCATGGAAAATGTCTTGGACAATGCTGTCTCTCTCAGCTAAGAAACGAAGATGAGAACTGCCCCCTAGAGTCAGATATAACTGGGCAGGGGAAGCCTTTACCTTTATCAATACTACATCATATATCTTTGAAATGCCTATCATCTGTTTTTGGAACGCATTGTGCTCATCCAAATCTTCTTGATTGGGTAGACAATCACAGACCCTAAGAACAGTTTGAATTTTGATTTGTTCCTCAACTTAATTATCTGATTCTCGGACACCACTTAAGCAAGTCCCTGAAGCTTCTTTGTAAGGGTTTTCGGAAGTTATTTGCTATTGCCACCTTTCTAGGGCCCAGAGAAAATGACTGGCTCAAGATCACCATCTGGCTTTGTGCCTAAGGCAGGACTAGAACTCACAATCTTCCAGTTTCTAGCCTGATGCCTTAATCCCTACTGCAAACTGGCTCTCTTAAATGCCAGGCAGAGAAAGTCAGATAATTGAAAAATGCCATTTACAGCATTATCAAGTTCATTCACCTGGCCTTATCATGAGGAATACCGTATTTTTCAGAGTATAAAACACACGTTTTTCCCTCAAAAAAGAGGGTGAATATCTGGGTATGTCTTATTTTTTTATTTTTATTTTTTTTGAGTTGAGTTGCGTTTATTTATAGGCCGCCCTGTTCCCTGAGGGGACTCAGGGCGGCTAACAACTTGTATGGGAAGGGAAGACATACAATAACATAAAAACACAATATATAATTAAAATCAAGCAACATTCATTCAACATTCGGGTGGGGGCAAATTATGGTCTTTACCCCCAGGCCTGGCGGGATAGCCAGATCTTGAAGGCTGTGCGGAAGGTCTGAAGGGTGGTGAGGGTACGAATCTCCACGGGGAGATCGTTCCAAAGGGTCGGAGCTGCTACTGAAAAGGCTTATAAACTGAATGCAGTATTTTTGCCTCCCCAAACCCTACCCCATTCACCAAAATGGCCATGCATAGCCTTTAGGAGGCTTGTAGAATGCTCCTGGGGGTTGGGGAGGGCAGAAATGAGCGAAAAACAGATCATTTTTTGTTCAATTCCCCCCCCCCCAGCCTTCAGGAGCACTCTACAAGCGTCCTAAAGGTTATGTATGCCCTTTTTTGACAAAATGGCCTGTTTTTGCAAAATATGGGCTGTTTTTTGCTCATTGGGGGGCACCCCCCAGGAGCACTCTACAATCCTCCTAAAGGTTATTCATGCCCTTTTTTTTGAAAGAAAAAAAAAACCGGCCCGTTTTCACAAAAAACGGGTCGTTTTGGGGAGGTTTGCAAAATGCAAAACCTTTTTAAAAAAATTTGCCTCTTTAAAACCTTATACTCCGATGCATCTTATACTCCTAAAAATATGGTAGTCACGGTAATTCTATCCTTTATGTTAGCAAACTTCTGAATACCAGATAATGAGGGCAAACCATAGATTATTCTACTGCATTTGATCAGCATCTATTATATGTAGATTATTAAAAATGGAATACATATTGTTTGAGTCAGCAAAACAGTTCTTACATACATGTTCCTTGAATTATTAACTCAACTGCTATTGGTTTAGTGATATACCCAGTGTGATCCTAAGCAAGAGAGACTGTTCTGTCAAATAGATTTTAAACCACCAATACGCAATGCCTCCAAATGTCATACTAGTCAAATATGCCAGAAGGATAAATAATCTACAATTGGAAAGGTCCAACAGAGGCTTCCAAGTATAGTTTATTCATTAAGACAATCAAGGCTACTGATGTCAGGAATCCAGGCTAAAACACAAACTAAGACTGATCTGAGTAAGCCACTGGCAGACTCAAATGTGTCTGCCAGATCCACCGCTTTTGTCAAAACGACAAAAATAATATCACCCCATCACAAAGCCTGTATAAAACAGATGGAAACTCGCATTACAATGTTATCACACTATTCTTCATTGTTTTGACAAAAGCAGAAATTCTGCAGCCACTTCTGAATAAGTAGAGACTCGTTCTGGACCAGAGTATCAAAATTGTTCATCTGAAAAGGGAAGAACCGAGTCTACCGTGTAGGTTTTAGTGACCCAGCGTGGCCATAGGGCGACCCTGCATATGGAGTGAGTAAAAGGAGAAAAAGATGCTCCTTGTCAACTGTCCCAACTTGACCAATTAGAAAAGAAAGACTCTTGGACCATTGTTAGCCAAAAGTATACTAAGTCAAGTGGTTACAACAGAAGCAAAGCTGGATCTGAGATTTTCACACCCAAAGCATACAGTAAAATGTTTCCTCTTCCCCATCCTCTCCCTGCTTCAGGAGTGGGTTGCTGATGGTTTTACTATCAGTTCGCAACCCATGTGCAATGCATGCACTGTTCAATGTGAATTGTTCTTTGTCCAAGCGCAGAACGGTTTACAGTGAACTGCACATGCGCAGTCACTAAAACCGAAATGGTGGCAACCCAGCGGTGACAAGGGAACTGATTCAGGGGTGTGGCAGGCCTGGATTGCTGCCAGTTCTGTGACCCACGCCTGAATTTCATTACCGGTTCAGCCAAACTGGGCCGAACCGGGAGCATCCCACCTCTGCCCTGTTTATCAGAAAGTGTCCAATTAAGTGTCGACTAATTGTTTGGGTAACAGCCCCTGACTTTGCTGCCTTGTTGCTTCTGCATTCTTTTGCCTAACTAATCAACCCCCTCCAATTGCTCTGTTCCCCCATTAGGGCTCCATGCCAACTGGCAGAGCCAGTTGAGGCCCTTCATTATGAAAGGCTAGGAGAGGTTGGTGCTAGCTTCACGTTGTGGGGGCAACTTGTTCCAGAAGACAGGAGCAATTGCATAGAAAGCCCTCCTCCTGGACCCCGCCAGCTAGAATAATCAGGCTGATGGGACCCACAGCATGCCTTCTCTGCTAGCGCGAGTAAGGTGGGCCAGCCCCAATGGATTTTGTAGGATTCCTTATACACGGAAATATCTAGAATTGTGCAAAGACATGATATTCCCTGTCTAGGGAAGCAAAAGTTGGGCTTTGAAGAAGCAGGATAAGAAGATTATAGACACCATTGAATGTTGGTGCTGGAGAAGACACCTTTCTTGGACAGCCAAGAAAACAAACGAATGGATTATCTTACAAATCAACCCAGAGTTCTTGGGTGAAGACCTAGCTGGGTGGAAGAAAAGAAATTAGGGGTGGGTTCTGGCTTCTTTTACTGCCAGTTTGCTCAGGGACGCACTTTGGGTGCATGCATGCTTTGGGCGTGGGCATGCTTGATGCGCACTATGCATGGCTGTGCAGTAGTGAAAAATTGCTTTTGCGTATGCGCAGAAACAAAAAACAAGATGGTGCCAGTGTAAAACCAGTTCAGGGGTGTGGGCAGCTTAGTTACTACCTACTCGGCCGAACCAGTCTGAACCAGTAGGAACCCACCTCTGAAAGAGATGAAGAGGATGATCAGCAGTGAGTTACAGTGGTGATGGGTCAGTGGTGGGTTGCAGGTGGTACGCCTTGGTATGGGCGTACAGGAGCCTGCCCGGAGCAACGGGTACCATTCCGGTACGGTGCTCCGGAGGGCCCGCCCGCCCTCACTCCTTACCTGTTCTTTAAAGCCTTTGGCGCTTCCACGCAGGCACATGGCACGTACAGCACCTGTGCGATGCTCCGCTGAGCAGCTGGAGTGTCACGGAGGCTTGCGGAAGCGTCGCTGGCAGCTACAATGCATGCGCGCACTATGCACGCCCATGTGGCCGACGCTGGGCTCGTTCCAACCGTACTGGTTGGAACGGGATCCGGAACCCAGCATTGTGTTGGGTTCACTATTAGAAGACCTCAAGGATCAAGTTAGGGACAAATTATGATGGAGAAAATCTACCTTTGTGTGGCTAGGAGTCAACAATGACTTGCTGGCATATAATCAATTAAACATATGCATAAATCAGCGAAAAATATGATACCATATGTCTCAACATAGGTAGTTCCTTTTTAGAATAATAATTATGTTCCTGCACTATGGATGTCATCAGTTCAACAATTGCTTTTTTCATCAGGAGTTTGGGACCTGCTATTTTAAGAGGCGCCCGGATAGAGCGTTTTATTCGCTAGTTCAATCATTAAGAGTAACCCTAGTAGATAGTGAAATAAATTAGGAGTTTTAAACTGTTATCAAATCGGAGTCAATTAGTGTATAAATTTGATAAATAACTAAAAGCATCAAGGAAAGTTTGTAGTATAGAAATTTCCTAATTTATCAGCAAAAGGTTCTTTTCTAGGTAGTCCTTGACTTACAACAGTTCATTTAGTGTCTGTTCTAAGTTACAATGGCAATGAAAAAAGGGACTTATAACCAGGGGTGGGATTGAAAAATGTTAGCAACCGGTTCTCTGCCTGGTTGCTGGGTCGGTGTGGCCATGGTGGAGTTGCACCATGGCGGTGTGTGTGTGTGTTTTCACCCCCACCCCAGGCTCCAGAGGCTTTCTTCAAGCCTCCAGGAGGGCGAAAAGGGCCTCCCCGGGGCTCCGGAGGCTGAAAACGGGCCGGTTTCTGGACTTCTGGGAGGCCCATTTTTTTGCCCTCCCGGAGCCTCCACACGGGCCCTGCACTTACCCGGCATGATGAACGGGCTGTGTGGAGACTCCTGGGAGGGGAGGGGTGGGTAGGGCCAGCCGGTCCTTGCAACAACCGGTTCAGCAAACTGTTGTGACTCAGCAGAAGTTTGCTGTGAGTTGAGTCGGGATGCAGGATTAACAATGTGGCTGGGTCTCGTTAGTGTTGTCTTCTGGAGATAAAAGGACAGATGCTGCCACGGCCTGGTTGCAGAAGTCAACGTTCATCGTTCGTTTATGGAGAGTTCAGTTCCGATCCTGTTTGAGTTTGTGAGACACTTGGAGAAGTGATTTTGCTTCTTGAAAACCTGGTTTGGCCGTAAGAGATCTTTGTTTTTCCATTCTGTTATCTTCTTGCCAGAGACTTTATTTATGTTCATTTTGGGCTCGCAGCCAGTCTGAGCCGAGGACTGATAAAGTTATTTCCTTTTAAGTCTGTCTGCCTGTCATCTTTGAACGAGCGAAGGAGGGGGTACAGAACAGCGAACTATATGCAAAATTACCATCCAGTTCGCCCGAACTAGTGCGAAACGGCTGAATCCCACCCCTGCTTATAACCATTTTTCAAACTTTCGACCGTTGTGGCATCCCAAATGGTCACGTGATCCAAGTTCAGGTGCTTGACAACGGTCTCATTTTTATGACGGTTGGCGTGTCCCAAAGTCACCCGATCCCCTTTTGTGACCATCTGACAAGAGAAATCAATGGGGAAGGCAGAGATTCCACGAACAACTATGTTACCAACTTGTCAACTGCAACGATTCACTTCACAACTCTGGCAAGAAAGGTCATAAAATGGGGGCAAGGCTTCCTTAACCAATGCTTCGCTTAACAATGGAAATGTTGGTTCAATTCTCTGTCGTCGTAAATCAAGGACTACCTGTATTTTACAAAAAAAGGAAAAACGGAATGTTTCCAGGGAATCCAGTGCGTTTTGGGCTTGGCAATAGGGTTGAAGAAATGTGCCAATATAACCATTGCTTCATTCATTTCACATATTTTTCATACCGTACAAGGTGTTTCTGAATTTTAAAAATGCTACAAATGTCATTTTTAATAAAATATACCCAATATTATTTATTAAAATAGCCTTCCGTAAAATCTTTATGGAGGTGATTTTTCAGGACATTCCTGCCAACTCCAGTTTTAATACCACCAACTGAGAACAATCTTATATAACACATGTCATAAAGTACAGGGAAGCCTTCGACTTATAGCCACAATTGACCCCAAAATTTCCATTGCTAAGCAAGACAGTTGTCAAGTGAGTTTTGCCCCATTTTATGACCTTTCTCGTCACAGTTGTTAAGTGAATCACTGGGGTCGTTAAGTTAGTAACCCAGTTTTTAAGTGAACTAGTTTGGTCAGAAGGTGGCAAAGGGGAATCCTGCAACTCCAGGACACAACTGATCACATGACCCTGGGAATATGCAACGGTCATAAATATGAAGCAGTTGCTAAGTGTCTGAATTTTGTGGAGGCTGCAACGGTCACTGGTGTGAAAAATGGTTATAGATCACTTTTCTCAGTGCTGTTTGTAACTTTGGTAACTGGTAATTAAATAGAAATAGAAGAAATAGAATAGCAGAGATGGAAGGGACCTTGGAGGTCTTCTAGTCCAACCCCCTACCTAGGCAGGAAACCCTATACCATTTCAGACAAATTGTTATCCAACATCTTCTTAAAGACTTCTAGTGTTGGAGCATTCACAACTTCTGGAGGCAAGTTGTTCCACTGATTAATTGTTCTAACTGTCAGGAAATTTCTCCTTAGTTCTAAGTTGCTTCTCTCCATTGCTTCTTGTTCTACCCTCAGGTGCTTTGGAGAATAGTTTGACTCCCTCTTCTTTGTGGCAACCCCTGAGATATTGGAAGACTGCTATCTTGTCTCCCCTAGTCCTTTTCATTAAACTAGACATACCCAGTTCCTGCAACCGTTCCTCATATGTTTTAGCCTCCATCCCCTAATCATCCTTGTTGCTCTTCTCTACACTCTTTCTAGAGTCTCCACATCTTTTTTACATTGTGGCGACCAAAACTGGTCACTGAAATGAATGCTTGTAAGTTGAGAAATACCTCTAGCAGAGGTTTGCGCACAATTTCCATCTGAACTTTTTCACTCTCTAAAAATCTGTATCTGTAAACTGACAGGGGTGAATAGTTCCTTTATAGTGAGACACAAGAGGGCTGTCACTTTAGTCTGGACCTTCAGTGACTGAAGAGTCCCAATTAGAAGTAAAAAAAAAAAGGGCAGAGAGCTTTAAATTGCTAACTCTTTGTTGTCTAGTTTTTGTAACTCTAGTTTAGTAACCTTACCTTTCTGTCTCCCTTCATCAGGAATGAGAATTGTGATGCAACAGCTACATGGAGTGGCTTGTTTCCAATCAAAAGAGCTGCTATTCTAATAATTTAAAATATGATTGTCAATAAAACTGCATATTTAACAAGAGGGGGGGGGAAATGTAAGATAGATTGTAAATAAGAGAGTACAGAATAAGAATTATTAGAGAAATATAATGATATAAGATGTACTGTATGGAAATAAGTACATTGAAAGAGCAATATGTATAGAAGAAATATAAGTATGAGTAGATGAAAAATTTGGATGGATGGATGGATGGATGGATGGATGGATGGATGGATGGATGGATGGATGGATAGATAGATAGATAGATAGATAGATAGATAGATAGATAGATAGATAGATAGATAGATAGATAGATAGATAGATAGATAGATAGATGATAGATGATAGATGGATGGATGGATGGATGGATGGATGGATGGATGGATGGATGGATGAGTGGTGGGTTCCAGATACCATTGCAACCGGTATGGCGCCCCCCCCACATGCACATGTGCAGCACGTGCATGCATCCTTACCTCCACGACTCCTCCATGATGCTCCAGCTGCTTGGCAGAGCATTGTGCAGGTGCCGTATGCTCCATGCGTGTGCGCAGAAGCACTGAAGAGCTTAAATACAGATAAAGAGCTCAGGAGGGTGGGTGGGCCCTCCAGAGCACCGTACCAGAATGGTACCAGGTGCTCCCGGCAGGCACCAGTACGCCTGTACCAGG